>NC_141554.1:54693333-54996944 GCF_021556685.1 Rattus norvegicus | reverse complement strand
AACATATATGATGTGTCTCAAACTCATTAATCATAAGACACCATGTATGGAAAGCCCAATTCAATTCCATATCACAGTATCTAGAGTAATGTAAATTAAACATGAATAATAAGAACTGGAAATTCTATCTATAACATTTATAAAATTATTATGGTTCAATAAGTATTTTAGCTACCTTAATAAATTGGATGGCATTATCATCTAAAGGTGATCTTTTGGCTTTCTATGATCTAACACTTTCATTTTTAGCACCATGTAACAAAAGTAGGAGCATTCATGCAAAATAATTATAGTTTGGAGATAGAGGCCTTTACAAAAGAGTTTCCCAATAGATGCAATCCAAATGTTAATCCAGCATATAGAAACACTTGCTGTTACAGTTTTACAACGGCACATTCAACAGAGCCAATAGTAATCATATAGTAACCAAAAAATTACATGTCCAGGTATCAAAAAATAACATGTACTCAGCCAATATATCTTTTGGGGAAGAACATTGGCTGAGGAGGTATAAAATTGGTGTTTTCACATGCTGACTCTATGCTTTTCTTGTCCTTGGTAATTATCTAGGTCACTGTGAAAATTTACTTATTTATTATATGACATGTGTCTATTTAAAGTTCAGAAAACATTTCACAAAAATGGAAATAAAGCCATTACTGTGTATTGAGAGTTTTTTTGTCATTCTCTATCTACATTACTTCTGTGACATACATGGATAGAAATAGAAGCATGTGACATGAAGACACACAGAAACTGCTTGGGGAGAGGGAAGGGGCAAGTGGGATGGGAGATTAAAGACAAATGAGAGTAATGTATGGCAAGAATGGGAAAAATAAGGTACACACATGAAAAAGTCATCATTAACCCATTTTTATAAGAATTAAAAAAATAACAAAGAAATATAAGCATGATCTTATGCATTAATATGCATCTTATATATGAGGAAGGATCTAAGAAGTGGAAATAGAAAGGAAGTATGAAATAGAGAGGTTTTAGAGACAATTTTATAAACCTGATCCTATACATTAATATGCATCTTATATATGGGGAAGGGATCTAAGAAGTGGAAACAAAAAGGCAGTATGAGATAGAGAGGTTTAACAGACAATTTGTTCAAATATGTGTTCTTTGGGGGAGTAGGGACTGACTTTTTGGAAATTCCCATTCTTCAGAAAATGTCCAATTTATCCCACCTTCCAAACTAAAATGTAAATTTATGTTTTAAAATTGGTTCTAGAAGCAGTTATGTCTAAAAATGAAGATCACATAGACTGGGCTATGAAATTATAAGCCTGGTAAATGTTCTTTCTGTCAAAATATAGAGGAGGAGGCCTCGCCTATTGATGATTCCCATTCCTCTAGCCTTTATCATCACTCGTGCTCTGATGGATTTAACCATAAACACTGATAAGATATTTTCAGTTAGCTTCTAATTAAAACACCAAGTTAAACCAATGTAAAAAGCTTTCCAAATATAGCATAGGAAAGAGTGTCTGGGGATAGAAGCTCAAACTACCAATAAGAGGAAACACACGTTTCCAATTCTCCTGAGAGAAACATTGGAGGCCCAGGCTCAGTGCACAGAGCAAGCCGCTTATCTGATTGTCTGTAACTGACTTGCAACAGTTCACTCCTCTCCTTCTAGGTTTGATGCTAGTGAAGCTGAGCGGCATCTGTTAGGCACGTGACCCTTCAAATTTGTCATTTCACTCATTCCTTTGAATGATCGTTATTCATTAAATGTGTTCTTTTTCCCTTCAGTTCTTACTTTGTCCCTTTATGAACTCACAAGTTTTAGCATATCTCGGAAAGTAGGAACCCAGGAAGCCTGTCTCACTAAGCTGGCTTTTTCTGTCTGGATCTGCAGCTGCTGCTGCTCTCTGGAAAGCTTTCACTATAGATATTTTCCCCCTTTTATCCACATAAAGCACATTCGTCGCTAAATCCTCAGGGACTGTATCTTAGTCCATAGCTCTAGCACCAAGCCAGACTGCTAGACTTTACCAATAAACATTTGTTGGATGAATGGAAACATCTTGTCACTTGACTTGGTGTGCTCTAATCATGCTCTGGGTCACCTAATAGAGAAATAGCCTCTGTTTGGTGTCACTGGTGAGGTCCTCTGTGAGTTGTTAGGCAGTGACAGGGAAGTAAACTTGCAAATCCTGGTCACTAGCATTCAGGTCACAGGGGTGGGGGGAGGTTTCCTCAATATTTTCTTTTCATATGTTTCACAGAAAATAAATGAATTCTGTACTTACTCCGATGCCCACAAAATATCAGAGCAGCATTACTGTCACTTTCCATAATCTACTTTATTGTTGCTGGATAATTCTATCCATAATATGTAAGAGGGAAATCTGTGTTAGTAAAAGCAGATTGTGAAGTGTTTCCCACGCCTGATCCTGCAATTGTTGCTAATGAGTGACAACAGGAACAAGGACTTGATCAGAAGAGAATGGTACTGACAAGTTTATTCACACGACTGTTCTTCTCAATCCTGTATATTTGCAAGTATGTCATTAGGTATCTAAGTAATGCTAGTGTTTATTTTTGGAAAATGTATAAGTACCTTTGACCTTCAAATGTATATAGACATTTTCTGTACTGCCCAAATAAGTAGGTCAGCTATTGGCCACCTTCTTTAAAAAGATGCTGGGCTCTAACCATCTCATTTTCTTCTTTACCTACTGCTATTGTGTGTTATCGTTTTACTTATTTTTTTTCTTCCTTATACTAGCCTTTTGGCTAGACCCTCAAAGCCTAACAAAATATTTTGTGGTGGCTGTTGATGTTACATGTAAATTATTTATGCTCCTTAGTTATGCAGAAGTCTAGCTTCCAATAGTGGTGCATATACTTAGTGTTTGAAGGATACTCTCTACAGAAATCACGTTTTTCACGAGAATTAGTACTGCCTATAGGTTACAATGGATGGAGCTGTAAAAGAAAGAAATAAAAAGATTTCCCATAAAATGCTTACTTTTAGAAATTACCCAAAGTGTCACTGAAATAGTATAGTTAATCATATTCTAAGATTTATTTTAAAGTCAGTGTGAACAGGCTTGACAGACATCATATTATCTTTTATTAATATACACTCAGTGGATTAAATTTCTGAAAAGTTTTGTGTGCAGAACATTTATAAATCTCTCCAGATCAGAGCATAAACAATGAAATGACTCAGTTCAGTTTGTTTAAAGCTTTTAACATTATAACCTGCTGGTAATAAATACTAAGTAAATATTTGCTAATTTGATCTTAAGCATTATGACTTTGACTATAATTTTTCAACCCCAAAAGTTTGATTTTTTGATAGAATTATGAATATTCTCAATCTTGTAATGATTGTATTGCTTATTTGCCTTGACACTAAAAAGTGATATCAGTGTATTATGACATCACAAAAATCAGTATTAACAGTAAATCTAATTATTCTATATAAAATGCAACTAATTACAATTATATATAGAATTATATAGTGTATATATGTATATATATATTCTAAAGATGAGGAGTTA
Source organism: Rattus norvegicus (assembly GCF_021556685.1). Taxonomy (NCBI): domain Eukaryota; kingdom Metazoa; phylum Chordata; class Mammalia; order Rodentia; family Muridae; genus Rattus; species Rattus norvegicus. The sequence continues at coordinate 54,993,420 of NC_141554.1, read as the reverse complement.
CATTTATATCTGTATTTTCTATGTAGAAAGTAAGATAATGAAAAAGTAAAGTGATTAGAAAGACAATTACATTCAAATTTTTATGGATTATTTTTCTTAATTTGCCTTCTATTTTGGTAGTACTAACAATGATGGTCCCCTGGGCCTCACACATGGTTGGCAAGTACTCTATCACTGACTAACCATCTATAATTCATTTTTATTATTTTAATAAGAGAAAGTAAAACTGCTACAACTCAGTATACTGGAAACATGGTCACTTTTCAGGTAAGCAATACTTTTTGACATATTTGGCTCTGATCTTTAAAAACAGAATTAAAAACAATACACTGAAGGAGGATTGCACTTTAACAATTCCATGAGATGCCCCAGTGACTGTGAAAAATTCCAACTAGTGTTCAATACTCAGGGAACCACGACAGAGAAAATCCCTTTAAAGATCACAGTAACAGCAACCCGAATTTGCCAGAGGTACAGCCTCCTGTTAATCAATTTCAGGGAAGATAAAATTGTCTTTTCTAAATAGCAAAAAGCAAGTCTACTAAGAGAAAAATCCGTGTGACATCCATTACACAGATTTAACTGTAGGTTGAAAATAATACTAAAAATATCCTTTTTTTCTTTCCTTTTCTTAAAAAAAGAAAAACACTTTACAGTATGTTTATTATTTCCTTTTGAGGTGGGTTAAGAGATCATGAAATTGTTTTCATACAGACACCCTGTAACAACTTTTTTTTCTTAATTGGCTTGTTTGCTTTTCCCCAGCTATATCCTCCTCCTTTGTGAGTTTCCTCCATTGCTCCATATTCCAAAGCCATAGGAAGAATTTCCCACAGACCCTTAAAGCCTTGTATCTGTTACCATAGAGACAGGCATCACAAGATAGCTGTTTGTAACAGTCTCATGGAAATAAAACAAAAATCCTAAGGGTTTTTACAGGAATTTTCAATGTAACTTGTAAAAAAAAATGATATTGTTCTCTTCACCACAAAAGTAGGGATTTCAGTTTCAAAAAAAGAAGCATAAAGATTATAATCTGTGATGAAAGTTCATTATATTTATGTTTATACTCTATGAATTATCCTATATATCAAAAATCCTTCTCTCCCTAAATCAGGAAAAATATTTCATGAATATCTCTTTGAGAACTTTTAATTCTAACATGTTTTATTAATTCTTTGTAATCACGGTAACCTGTGTATTTATTCTTATCTTGATAGTATTTGATCATTCCTAGAGCATATACAATCAAGAATATTTTTATCTGGGCTGGAGAGGTGGCTCAGTGGTTAAGAGCTCCGACTGCTCTTCCAGAGGTCCTGAGTTCAATTCCCAGCAACCACATGGTGGTTCACAACCATCTGTAATGAGATCTGGTACCTTCTTCTGGTGTGTCTGAAGACAGCTACAGTGTACTTATAGATAATAAATAAATAAATCTTTAAAAAAAAAAAAAAAAAAAAAGAATATTTTTATCATTTAACAACAGTAAATGAATCCCAGAAATCCACAAAATAAGAATCTCAACAAATTTACAGGCTTTGGAAGAGAAGAAAGGGTAATTGCAAGATGCAATGTTGTTTCCATTTCTTCTAAGATGTCTGCAATTGACTTTTTAAAAAAATCTTAAGTCATTGAAATTACACAGTGGCAGAACAGCAACCATTAATATCAAAAGGAAACTCAAAACTAAAAATTAAAGCAAAAGATGCCTCCTTCTCCAGCACCTCTGCATCCTATCATACAAATAGGTACCGGGACACTAGTCAGTCACTGCAGAGACCTCCTTTTTCCTAACAGCAACATCAAAGTTTTTACTACTTAGCGCTTTGTGGCCCATACTTTTGTCATCACCAGTTATTTGCCGTTTTAAAATGAAAGCCACCGTACTTTCTGTAAAATACAAATGTATGTTGTTAGCCTTCATTAAAAATTCACAGGCTCCCAAGATGGGATTTTATATGCTAAGAATAGTCTTTTAAATGAGGGAACCCAAGAGGACAGGGACTCCACGGGAGAACCAACAGAGTCAACTAACCTGGACCCTTGGGTGCTCCCAGAGACAGAATCAACAACCAAAGAGCCAGCACAGGCTGGACATATATAGCAGATGAGCAGCTTTGTCTTCGTGCAGATCCTCCAAACAACTGAAAGTGAGGCTGTCCCTGAGCCTGTTGCCTGCCTACATGCCTATGGATCCTGCCCAGGTATATGGACTACCTTGTCTGGCTTTAGTAGGAGAGATTGTGTCTAGTCCTGCAGCAACTTGATGTGTGTGGTAGAGTTGACTCCCAGAGGGAAGCCTCCCCTTTTCAAAAGAGAAGGGAAATGGGGATTAGGAAGAAGACTTGCTTGAAAGGGTACTGGGAGGAGAGGAATGGGTGATAATGAGTTGTAAAGTGAATAAATAAATACATTTAAAGAAAAAGAATAGTCTTTTGATAATCTATAAATATTAAAAAACCATCTCAGGTGGCTGGGCAAGTGGAAATTTGCATGACATATTTCCTATTGCATGTGGCTCAATTAGAGCAAGAAAGTCACTGAAATTATGCTTCAGAAGAGACAGTTTTGTTGTTTTACTTGTTGTCTCATAGAATCTTCAGTTTCCTAGATACTTAGTTGTCAATGTGACTTTAGGCATCTGAAAAGAAAACACTATTTTATGCATAGGTGTCTAAATATACATGCGTATACGCTTCTACATGCCAGGTGCATTCAGGAGCCCACATAGTTAGAAGAGGGAATCAGATACCCCCCCACCCCAGCTGCAGTTACAGGTAGTTGTAATCCACCTAACTCATTGTGGATCACCTACTAGGAGAACTCATCTGAAATTCATTCTTGACTGTTCCTTCCACCATTCTTCAGCCTTTTGCCTTTTAAGTATAACCATTGTCTGTTGAGTATTATAGTTTTTAGAAACTTTCATCATCCATATTTTTCTAAAAAAAATGTCATAGAGTAGCCCAGGCTGGTCTTGAATCCATGATAATATTTGACTCATCTTCCTAATTGCTGGGAGACAGATGCTTTTCTTTACTTTTTCAGCATACAGGCTCAATTTTAGTTTTTAAGATTGAATTTTTTAGACATGTAAGATTATGGCTATTTAATCAATGAATCATCCTTAAGTTATTTATGTATTAATTTTTTTACTTATTCACTTTACATCTTGATCACTGGTCCTCTCCTGTTCATCCCCTCCCGCAATGAATTATCATTAAGTTTTAACCTTCTCACAAACTGATGTTTTGAATTTTATTGTAATATTTTATATTTATTTCTATTATATTTATCTTTGGAGAATGAGTATGACCAGTAATCCGGAGGTGAAGGCAGTTTGATCCTAGCCTGGGCTAGAGGGAATCTGCTACAAAGAAACAATCAAAACACTATTTGGATTTTTGGCTTTACCAGGTCCTTTAGGTGGCTATACTTTGGTTCTCTTCAAATTCAGTGTATTTATTTGTTCTTTTTCACAGTAAGGTATCTATTTTGATAGTTTTTAGGTTCTGCATATTAATATTTCACAGATCAAGAAGGCCAAGGACATGATCCAAAGGCATATTCCTACAGATGAAATTCAAGTCATATAAGGCCAGTTTTCTCAAGCTCTCACAATTCTCCTATGTAAAGTTTTCTTTCTGATTTGCCATGCTTCATTAAGTGACACAGTTAAGTGCAGGGTAATATACCATGCTTATATTTATTCACTAGACTATTAAATCAAACAGTAAACATTTCCTCACCCTGTCTGTATGTGTATCAACAGTAACTGGATGAAGTCAAGATAACAGAATATTGAAGAATTGTGTATGCTATTCCTTTTTCCAGACCACCAGATCTTGTTCAAAAACACATTAGTGAGGGAAAATATTGCTCATTTGTCAGGAAAATTATTTCTAATTACAAGCAATTATTTAGTTCCCCTACCTTATTTATGCACTTTAAAGAACTTTTGCTTTCTATCTCCTGGACAAATTAAAAATACTGTACTTTTATTTTTAAAGAATTCAGAAAAAAATCAAGGTTGTGTGTATGCATTTCTCTCTCTGTGTCTCTGTCTCTGTCTCTGTCTCTCTCTCTCTCTCTCTGTGTGTGTGTGTGTGTGTGTGTGTGTGTGTGTGTACATGTGTGTGTTTGTACATGCATATACCCTTTTCATTTGTAAAAGATGGATGGCATGAGAATGGGAGACTAATAGGATGGAGGGTACAAACCCTCCAAAGCATATTTCGTAGCTGATAGTGTCTCCCCCAACTTACCTTTCTGGATGAAATATGGCCCATTGAAAGGCAGCAAGTGTATTACAGGTGGGAAATTTCAGTGGACAAAGTCCTCACTGAGAGGGAACCAAGGGGCATTCTTTTATTTTCTTAAATTTGAAAATAAACAGTGGTGCTCCACGAGACTTTTACTTAAAGAAACAAATTATTGCTTTTCTAACACAGTACTGTAGGGGGAAAATACAATGTGTGCTTGTACAAAACAGAGGAAATTCAACAGCCATTTATAAAATCTGTCAATTTTAGGGTTGGGAAATGTATGTAAAGATGGATATCCTATTTCATTTTGTCTTACCTGTCTTTCACAGTCTCTGTTTTTATGCATTTTATCTTTTTCTAAAAAAAATCTATTTTTCCCCTCTGCATCACTCCAGAAGCCACAGAATTAAGCAGTTGGGATTTGGAGACTGCACATGGCCTCCCTCTGCATGCTGACTGTATTCCAGAGCCAGAAAGACCAGCAAGCATTTCCAACTCTTAAGATGCATTTATCAGAGAGGGTGTACTGCTTGCTTTTCAGGTGTGTGGCCCAAAGCCTTTAAGATTTCATTAATAATCAACAGCTGGTGCCACCTAGTGTTTGTCCTTTCCATTCATCAGTGGAACCAAATAGCAAGCGCTTCCTAGTCACAAAGGAAGAAAGCATAAACTACAAACTAATAAAAGAATTCACAGTTTGGGGACTCCAGTGGCTGATTTAAATTACATTATCTTCATTCAAATACCCCCTCCACCTTTTGTAAGTAACTATGGTAACAGCAGTGCAATATGATGCAAGCAGAAAACTCACATCTTTTTCCATAGGAGACAATTCACAAAAGAAGAGTTTTACCAAAGAATTTAGGAAAAGAATATCCCCCCCCAACTGCTACTTAAAATCACTATAGAAAGTTCAGAAATGAGCATGATAGGGGAAGGAAGTATTTTAAACAATAGTTAGATACAATTAAGATTTTGGCATCTACCTCAAATCAACACTGATTTAGATGCAAATTTCTATCAGTCTTTGAGCGCCTCAAAAAGCAACCAAGTATTAGGACAGACTATATAGTACTCAATTGTACTACAAAGAAATAATCAGACTGTAAAAGTCATATTATTAAAATATGTTGCTGCTAATTGCACATCTTGAAAACTATTTCAATGCTTCTATACATATGAATTATGAATGACATAGCTGACCCCATTCTGTATGCTTCAAGGTTAAAAAAGTACTCTTCAAATTCTTGCTTAGTTTTCTAAACATATGCTAGTAGTTAATTTGAATGAATACAAACAAGTATAATTAGCCTGCCAGTTTGCAATTGGTTCACTGATATTTAAATACATGTTGTTAACTCACTCTTTCTAAGAGGAATACGTGATTGAAAAACATGAACTAACATTCAGAAACAAAAAGTTACATAACAGCCCGTGGCGTTCTTCAACCAGTCTGATTGGGATATTACAAAAGACCCACTGCCTATGAGCAACACTGTGTATACTAAAAGGTCATATAAGATATTTGTCTATAATAGTCTATTAACTTGGGTAATTTAGCAACTTGAGCTACTGAGGAGGTAGGGTAGAGAGCTGAAAGCTCCTGGATTGCTCAGTGAAAAATCATGCTTTTCCTAGTCAAGAAATTCTATTTCTATATTATTTGACATCTATTTTAAGCAGTTACTTGTTAAAAACAGCTTGAATGTTTTATTTTCTTGTTACCCTAGTGGTGACAAAATTTATTTCAGTATATTCAGTCCAATATACACCCACTGATAGAGCCCCATGATAGTATATGAAGATAGTATATAGAAACGAGGCATAGTTTCTACCAAAAGCATAATTTGTTCTTCTTTTCCTCAAAACTTTATTTTTGGAGCAAAATCCAATCCACGCTGGTGTCCTGTTTGTTTAAAAGTACTTTGTAATTTACTGATTGAAAGAAATACTGCCAAACAGAAAGAGGACTTTGGTAATTGTATGCAGGCAGGAAATAATGTAAGGCAAAACTCATTAAGATCCCAAATAAATAAGTGCTCTAGTTTTCAATAATTTATCATTTTCTGTCATTTTCCATTAACAGCTTTCAAAGCTCTATCTGAAAGAAGCTGATACAGAGAAATTAAGAGCAGTAATCAAGCGAGAAATGATAGACCAGCTGGGTCGACATCAACTTGGCAAAACGTGAATACAGTTCAATAGCTGAAACAGATGCTGGAGTTGTGGGAAAAGCCTGCAGGAGATATTGATATATTTTCTTCATATAATGCAGAATGACTGAATTAATGTCAAAAGCTAGAAATTGATGAGTAGAGATGACTGACAGCCAAACTCCTTATAAAATAGAAACCAAGTATAGCAATTCTAACCTATCCAAACACTGTGTACATTCTCATTTCTCTCAGTGTCTGAATATGCCAATATATCAATCAGTCCTTGCAAGCAAATTACATCTGACTGAGCTGGGGTAGATTTCCACCTCTCCTGTCATCATTTACCTGGAGAATGCTAGACCCCTGAAAAATACTTTATTCTAAAATCTTTTAACACTGAATTCTATCCCAGAACTGTTGCCCTGAGGTTGGAGGCACGCACCCCCCCCCACAACCCCAAATCTAACGCAGCACAAGGTAATTTTAAAATCCATTCCGTAAAAGCAACACTGTTTGCAGAGTTTGAAGAGCTCGGCAACAAACCCCAGCTGCCAACAGCTGCTTTCTCAAACATATGCTTTGTCATGGTCAGCTTCTAATTGTATTCATAATGATGCAATAGCTTTAATAATCCTACCTTCCATGCCAGCTGTTTTTCCTGTCACTCCATCATGCCAATAAGTTGGCTGCTGTAACAAATCAAGATAGCGCAAAACAGCATCTTTCTCCTGATTCTGTCATCTTCCTGAAAGCATTCTATTACTGCCGACTGCTGGGAACCAGAAAGTCTATTTGAATTCCAACAGCTCCCCTTTCGCATGATTCAAGTTAGGTTAGGTGGGCATGCCTAACATGATTCTCTCAGTCATTTATTATGCAGCTGCTACAACGTCGGTGTGGTAACCACTCTGACTATCTGATACGTCAGTCGAACAAAACCTCCACCTCGGAGCAAACACATGAGCCGGAGCAGCGTTCTGCATTTAACAAGCATTCTTCCTGCCAAAAAAAAAAAAAAAAAAAACAGTGGATCTGCTGCGAATCTCTTTCAGTATCTGCTTGCTCCGTACAGATACAAAGCCTTTGCATTAGATTCTTTTCCTAATTATACCAAGAGGAGAGTTTTTTGCCACACATCATATAATTTATAGTGAAATTTAAACTGATTTTAACTTATTTTCTCAGCCCTTTAAGGGTAAAACTCTCTCTTTTGATTCTACTTTTGAAATCAGGGGGTTGAGTGCACAGTTCTATGCCTCTGTTTTATTATAAAATACACGTACTTTTTCAAATGAAACTTGCCTAGAGAATTCATGGGAGCAAAATGAAACAAGAGGATTTTTCAAGAACATATTGGCTATTTTGCACATGAAGGCTTTTAAAATTTGGTACTGTGTGTGTTTCTTCTAAGGGGAAGAAACATGCACTTGGTATTTTGACTCCAGACAAGTGCTCTCATCAGAAAGTAGGAAATGAGATTCAATGATCATTTACTCTAACTAACCCAGAAAGTAAATAATTAAAATTTCAGAAGAAAAAGCATTGTCTTTAGAAACTACTAGTCATTAATCACAATTTTAAAAATGAAATGACAATTGTCCTTTATTTATTATGCAATAGTTTTTTAAATTATAAAACTTCCAAGCTTGCATCTCTCTTGGGGAAGTAACATAGTCCAGATTTATGCTACAGGGAATGTTATATGATTTTATGAAAAATATTTTAAAGAAGGAATTTGCCAGTTTCACATTTCCCCTGCATTATGAAACAATAATATTTTCATTCAGCATATTTAAGTTCAGCCACTATGAGCATTAGAATCACTGTTAAGGAGTGTGTGTTTCTGTGTGTGCACATAAGTATATTATTAGATATCATACCACTGTTTATATATATATATATGTATAATATATATTTATATAATATATACAGTATACTCTGAGTATACAATATACATTGTATATATAACATATATAGTATACTCTATAGTATGCTATATATACAGTATATATAGTATATATCATATATAGTATGAGTCATTGTTTTACATATGTACATTTTATATAAACTGACATTATGATAGATACTACAGATATCTACACAATTCTCATTCCAAAATAAATTACAAAAGTAGAAGTATGGATTAATGAAACGCAATGTGCAATATCTTTTACATAGGAAGGAGTACAATATATTTTATAAATAAAGCTATTGTCACTAGGCCAAATGATGAAGTGAGAGAAAAAGATTTAATCTAGAACATGAAGCAGAATCCAAGAACACAACTAAAACATGTTCATGTATTTATGCCATTTGTAGCCATAAGAGAGATATGCCAAACAAATGTAATTTTTGAGTAAAATATTTGTTAGAGATAAGCCAGAATGTTTAGAATTATTTTGTGAAATAGTATATTATTTTATAGAAACTTTAGTAAGTTGAAATTCTCTTCTTGCTTAGGAATAGAGTCGAGTGTTTCCATTATTTTGTATATCAAGCCAAATAAAATATAGATTATTAATAATGGTGAATGTTATAATTAAACATTGCTTTTGATATATATGTATATTACATATTACAGATAATAAAATGACTCTCACACTAAAGAAAATTAATATATCCAACCACTTATATTTGTTTATTGAAAATTATATTGGATGGAGGCAATATGCAAATTTCAGTCATAAAACATTGTATTAACTACAGTACTTATGCTTCATATTAGGTTCCTAGAATTTGGCTATCTGTTGAAGTTCATCTTTGTTCCCTCTGCTTTCATTCTTTCTGGTAAGCATAGTCTAGTTTTTGCTTCTATAAATTAGGCTTTTTCAGATTTCACATGTAAGATCTTAAGGTATTGCTTATTCCACATATGTTGACTGAAGGTTCAACCATGTTGTTACAAATAACAAGATTGTCTTCTTGAAGGGTCAGTAATATAGAATAACAGATACACACACAATTATCATAGCATCTTTACATATATGTATATGTTTTTTCATATATTTAGATGTGAGTATACTGTGATACTTATTGAGTAATTCATCAGTATATGCTTATATGATTGCTATATTTTGGCTATTGTTAATAATACCACAATGAATATTAGAATGCAAATACTTCAATATCTTTGATATATTGGTTTTATTTCCTTTAGATATATACCTAGGATAGAGTGTATAGGGAAGGGCACTATATTGATGTGTGGTACTTCTATAGCAGAAATGGTGTAGTCTGGTCCTATGACAGCTGAATTTCTAATGTTAAGGAAACAGCATACTATTTTCGATATTACTGTACTAATGAACATTACCCACTACAGTGAACAATGGTTCTGTAAGTTTTATTATTATTGCTTATTTGCTTTGCTCTCTTTTTGTCTATTTACTAACATTCAGTTCATTGTTCTGATTTGCGTATTTCTGATGATGAAGGCTCTTTAGCAAGTTACATATACTTGTTGGCTATTTCTATGTATTAGTTCGGGTGAAACAGTCTATTTAGCTTTTCTTACTTTCTTCTAGAAGTATTGTTTTTCTTTTCTTTAGTATTGTGAGTTCCTTAGATATTTAGCATAATAATCTCATATGGTTTGCTAATATTTTTACTCATCATTTATTACCTAATAATTTTATTATAACTTTTGGTATAATTTGAGGTACCCCACTTGGTAATTTGTCCTTAGTTGCTATATTTTCGGCATCATCTCCAAACAAAGTATTGCCAAGATCCATGTCAAAAAACTTTTCATTGTTTGGGGATGCTGCTCTGTTGTAGAGTCCATTCACAGATAACTGGCTTTGATCCCTTGTGGACTCTTCAACGATTATCTATATTGGCTTCTATCAGGTTTTTCATTTATGTCTTATATTTAAATATTCATTTCATTAGTTAATTGTTATGTATTTATAAGATTAAAATTTGACATAATTTTTTCCTTGTGAATATGCATTTATCAGAACATCATTTATTGGACAGATAATTCTTTTTAAATTTATTGATTCTTTGTGAATTTCACTTCATGCACCCCCATCCCACTTATCTCCCTGTCCCTTCATACCTGTCCTCTGCCCTTGCAATCTCACCCCTAAAAGAAAAAAAACTCTTGTTGTGGTAGCTATAGTGTGTGACAGTGTATCCCAAAATATACCCATTTGTCCACACTTCTTTATTTGCAAATGTTCACTGAAATGAAGCACTGGTCCAGGTCAAGTCTTCTGGCTCCTGCTACACTGTCGATACTGGATCCATACCAGGATGCCTCTCAGATATATTTTTGACCTGTGCCATGGATATCCTGCTCCTTTGAATTTATACACCCCTTCACTGGCTCTAGCAATTCATAGATGGGGAAGGTGTTAGGGTGGGCCAACTCAAAGCCTTGAATTCAGGCCCAAATAGTGGCTGAGCAGGTCAGCCCACCAGCTCTCCTATACCCACAACAGGGCAAGTTCTTGAGCACTTCCCAGGCTAGCTTACCCAATAATGCAGTCTTGAAGGGGCAGAGCCGGCTCTCCTGCTCTCATGCCCATAGGGCTGGCTCACCCGCACACATACCAGCAGGGACAATAATAGTGTTCAAGCCTTGCTTTCCAGAGTGCTACAATTGGCAAGGGGCTGGGTCAGCTGGAGAGACAATTTTCTCTCTGTATTATTTGTGCTCTTTTCAGAAATGTGTTGCCATATAAGCATGGCATTGTCTCTTGGATCTCTCCTAAGTTCCATTGACCTGTATTCTTGTTCTACCCTTCCCAGGAACTACAGTTTTGATTGTTAGACTAGGTATTTCTCATAGTATCTGAAAACAAAGTGTGTTGTTTCCAATTTCACTGTTTTTTCTTTCCTATTTTTCTTGCTTAAGGTTGTTTGGATGATTAGGGTTTGAGAAAGTCCATCTGCATATTATATCATTACTTTTACTGCAAAAAAAATCATTAATTAACAAATTGGAGTAATTTTGTGAAATCTAGAGTACTCTGAGCAGTATGGACATTTTATTAATATTAAATGCATCAATCAACACATGTGAATTATTGTTTTTTTTATTTGTTCATGTTTTCTTCAATTCTTTCACCAATGTTTTACCTATCTAAGTAGTTAAGTGTCTTGGCTAAATTTTCTTTTTTATTAATTTTATGGAGCTTAATTATTTTTCCTTTTCTCGTAACTTACTGGGTAGTAAAATAACATACAGACCTTTATACATTGGTTTTATTTCTTTTAACTTTATTAAAATTGCATATTTTGTTGCTTTATTCAGAATAGTTAGAAAATAGAACCAAATTCTACATCTATCAACTTATGAATGGGTAAGGAAAATGTGCATATATGCAATGCAATATTACTCAGCTGTAAAGAAAAAATAAAAGCATGAAAAATTTCAGGTAAATGGGTAGAACTGGAAAATAATTATATTAAGTGAGGTTATCTTATTGTAATAGTGCTACTTATTTTCTAGTCTATTTCAGACAAAGGGATTTTGTGTATACAACAGACGTTTGTCCATGTGTGTGTACACAGATGTACATTTGCACACACACACACACACACACACACACACACACACATACACATCTTATCATTACTTTAAATCTCTTCAGTCTTATCTCATCATCTAGAAGATACCCTTATCAAAACGGGCAAGATCCTGAAAGTATGTCTCCTCATAATGCTTCCTACTTTCTACCATACTATATTCTGTACCACTTCTCTCTAAAAATTTTTTTGATTTTATTTTATGTATATGAATGTATTACCTGCATGTGTATCCCTGACACTGGAGTTACAGATAGTTGTTGTCAGCTGTGAGTACTGGGAAATGTGGGTGCTCTGTAAGAGCAGCAAGCATTTTTTTTTGGTTCTTTTTTTTCCGGAGCTGGGGACTGAACCCAGGGCCTTGCGCTTACCTAGGCAAGCGCTCTACCACTGAGCTAAATCCCCAACCCAGCAGCAAGCATTCTTAACTGCTGGGCCATCTCTCCATATCTTATCTCTGTATCATGTTTTTCTTTCCTTCCTTCCATCTTATTGACTGTCCTTATTTGTCATAAAACACATTAGATGTATTGTCACTTGCAACATTCTCATTAGTTTTCCTTTTACACTAAGAATATCTTTCTATCAAATCAACTTCTCCTATAGACAGCTCTGTTTAGACATCACAAAGAAAGACCTGAGAAAGACCATTCTTTGTTTAAAAATACCACTGCTCCAGGAGATACAATCTCACAGAACACTCCTTCATCCTCTGGCTCTTACAGTTTTTTCTCTCACACAATGTATTCTGAGCCTTAGTGCAGGGGTTGTTTTGTATATAAAGTCCTTATGACTGGGCTCCACAACGTTCCTTTTGATTGGTTGCAGTTTTCTTTAAGGCTCTCATTCTGCTGCAAAGAGAAGTTTCCTTGCTGAGGGGTAAACAAAGAAAAGGCAATAGGTATGCTAAAGTGGGTGAGGGAAAGACCAGGAGGCCTAACTCAACACAAAGAACTGTAGGCAACTAAGGAATGCTGAGAGCTGGAGAAATTGTTCTCCCTGGGGAGAGTACTCCAATTAGTTATTCAAAACCAATGGTCAATCCAGAAAACATATGCATACAAGTAACAAATAAGTGGAGCAGGCTGTAGTTATAGATTTAGGAATGTATGTCCAGGAGTTTCTGTGTGTGTGTGTGTGTGTGTGTGTGTGTGTGTGGTGTGTTTGTAGAGCAAGTATTAATTAAACAAAGACACCATGAATTTGAGAGAGAGCAAGAACAATTATATGGAAGGTGTGGAAGAAAGAAGCAAAGGTGAAAATGAACTAATTATATAATCTCAAAATATAAAATAAATAAAAATACCACTTTCCTGACTTCAATTAATTTTGCTTCACTGTCTTGTTTCATTTTTCTTTATCACACTTTTCATTACCTGATAGTTAATTGTTGACTGTTGACTGAGTAACTTCCTCTCTCAGTAGATTACAATTTCTACAATGGGAGTTACTTTCTCTACCTGTTTAGCATGAGTTCCCTAGAACATGAAAAAGATTATAACAGAGTAGTATTTTTATCTACCTTATCTGTCATTTATCTACTATCTATCTATCTATCTATCTATCTATCTATCTATCTATCTATCCATCCATCTATCTATATATCTATATCTATATCTACATCTATATCTACATCTACATCTACATCTATCTATATCTATATCTATATCTATATCTATATCTATATCTATATCTATATATCTTTACCTATTTATCTATCACCATATAGATATATCAGTAAGATTAGATAACAAAGAAGTCTGTCCTTTAATAAATCTCTAATTATGTTAATATTGGGTTCGAAGCTTTTTCCTTTCTAAACTTGCCTTCTACTTTGGCAGCTTGCATGAATTGTTCTCATTCAGCTTACTGTGTCCTAAGCCTTTCACTTCTTAGTTCTATTCTTACTCTATCTACAAAGTTTGACTCAACTGACAATTTGCACTTGCATTAAAATCCTTATCCCCTTAATGTTGATAAAGTCCCCATTCTATTTGATTTTTCTCTCCTTTCTTTTTCATCCAGCCAGTAATTGTTAGAGCTCTTGAGGGTGCAATCAGAGGCTCTTGATTTCTTTCGTGACTTACTCTTTTTCTGAGCTCATTTTTTCAAGTGAGTGATTTCATTTGCTGTCAAATCTGAAATGCTTATATATTCTGAAATCCAGAACTTAAAATCCAGCTCTGTTCTCCAGAATACCCTTGCTTGATCATGACACCTAAATTTTAAAGTGAAACAAAAATCAAGCCCTCATCTTCCTTCCAAGTTGCCTCCTTTCTCTAGAAAATCTGCTGCCATTCTTTCAGTTGTGAGAATTCTTTGCAATGACTTGTACTATTTCCAGTAAAAATATACATACCAATATATTGTAAGAATAGCACATATAGAAATATGGATTTAAAAACTCATTTTTTGGCTGTCACATTACATTAATAGTAACACTAGAATTACTATCAAGTATTTTCTCAACATATGGAATGTATGCTAGAAATTATTTCAGAAATCCATAGAACATTAATTTTAAAAAAGTTTATTGAGTGGGGCCAAAGAGAAGTGGCTATAAGTACTGCTTATATGCAGAAAACCGAGCCCAATTCTCAGAAGATACATGACTGCATACTCACAAGTGTCTGAATTCCAGTTCCAGAGGGTCTGGCATCATATTTCTGGCTTCTAACAGCCATACATTTGAAAAAAACCTGAAAAAAGTTTCATTTTTCCAGTGGTAAAATGTTTGCAATTATAGCATAATACCACAAAGAAGACTTTCACAATCTTATCCAAATTCTGTTTGCTTTTCTTGAGAGTAAAGACACTTTTCAGATTACATATAGCCAGTATGCATATGATGTTGGCTATTTACATATGATGTTCAAGAAACTTTTATCAATATATTTTTTATACAATGTACACTGAAGTCATAATACACGATCACAGTACCATAAGAATCCTTCATCAATCCTTTTATCATTAAGTCAACCTTTCTATTAGTTACTGCCTTCTATAGCAACTAGAAATTGAAGTGTAACATAGACACAAAGCAAGGAAGACAAAGAAAGTAATAAGGATAAGGACAGAAATAAATATTAAAACAACCCCAAAATAGAAAGAATAAAATTCTTACACGGCATTATCTTGTAAAATAATCAATAAAATTTATAAAACCTTAGTAATAGTAACAAAGATAAAGCATCAATCATAAGGAACAGGAAGAAAAGCAGGCATGTGCACTGTAGATGATAAAGTCCTTTAAATAACATTAAAGTAATATTGTGAGCTATATTACACCCATAAATTTCACAACTTAAAAGAAATATGATTTTTAGAAAACTGAAAAATATCCAAACTCAGCCAGAATGTGAGATATGACATTAGTAGTACTGTGAACATTAACAAAAGTAAAAGGTATAATTTGAACTCTATAGAAAATGTAATCTACAGAAATATATAAAATATTTTTTAAAGTAGCACGAATTTTATGTTCCTTAAGAAAATGTAAAAGAAAGGAGTAGTTCTCAATGTATTTTATTAGTAACCATTTCTTTGATATTTTAAAAGAACAGAAACAGGAAAAAAATGAGGGAATAGGAAGGACAGAGAAATGACATGAAACTAATATTTAATACTATACTAGAAAAGAGTTATAAAATAGAATGCCACAGTACATAAAAATAATTATATAGTACTACCTATGAAACAATTATACATTCAATGTATATTGTAAACAAATATAGGTTCCATATAACACTGTTACCACGTTTCTCCAAATACATTTCCTTGTGTGTATGCATGTGTGTGTGTTTGTGCACATCTGTATAAACAGGAATGAGAATATGGAGCCAGAGGACAACCTCTTTTGTCTGTCAGGAGCTGTCGTCCTAAACTTTGAAGTACAATTTTTCACTTTTCCCTGAGACAGACTGATCGGACAGGGATAGTTGGTCCCAAGGATCCAGCTCTTTTCAGTTCCCAGTGCTGAGATTATAAGTGTAGGCCAAGTCTCCTGGATTTTTTGTGGGTGCTGGGGATCCTTACACTTGGATATGAAGCACAGTCTCAAAACCATGAATAAATACTAGGATGTGTTTGAGCAGTTTTAGCTTCTTTTATCCTTAGGAAGACTTCTGTGAACACTACTAAAATGCTAATGCAATTGCAAACAGATCCCATTCTTGCAGAAATGTCTCCCACACTACTTCTTTGTCTTTTGTCCTTGTATTAGTGCTCCCTCATTCTCTTCATTAGACCCCTGACAATATCAAAATATTATATCATAATCATGTCATTTCCATTTGTACACAGATGGAATAAAGTATGTTTTATTTAAATTTGTTTTACACTCTCCCCGTAGCAATCTATATGTAGCCAATCTATATTTATTAATCCTTTGTTCATTTTTATTCAGCAGTAATACTATATAGTATTAAAATATTCATTTTAACAATTCACTATTGCATTTTTTTATAGTTTTTGGCTATTACAGCCAAAGCTGCTATAAACAATAATCTACATTCTTTGAATGGACACAAGTTTTTAATTTTTTTTAGCATAAATGTTCAAGAGTGTTACTGATGTGTTTTACGGCACTTACATATTTAATTTTTTTGAGAAACTACCAAAACGTTCTCCAAATTGTTGAACCATTGTACATTCCCACCAGTAATCTATGAGGTATCTAATTTCTTTGCATCTTCTGCCAATATTAAACATTGTACAAATTGTTTTCTGTATATTTATCTAGTACCTCTGATATCTCATTAAATTTTAATTAACAGTTTTGGATGATTAGTGATGTTGAATACACATTTTTATGTGCTTATTAGTTCAAGATCTGAAAGGGTCACTAGTTCGTGGTGCTAAGTACTTCTGAAACTTTGAATTTCTTTCTCGTTTCAATCATTCTTGAGAGTGTTAAAAATCTAAAACAATGAACGTTTATATTATTATTTCTGTTTTAGTAAGCTTCAGTTTTTCTTACTTTGAAATTGTTTTGTTTCACGGAAATTTAGAATTTCTATATTGTTTTGGTGTATGAATACCATTTTACAAATACCCTTTCTTCATGTTGTTAATTTTTCTTACTTTGAAGTCCATTATTTCTGTAATAAATGTACCCATTTAATTAACATTTGCAAATATGTACACATAATCATATATATCCTTTTACTTCAACTTATATAATAGTATATTTCGATGAGTATTTCTAAACATTAATTTTTCTTCATTTACTACTAGTACTTCTACTATTACTATTTTACACAAATCCATTACATTTAATTATTAATAATTCCTTTTAGATTAAATCTTTCAACAATTTTTTTATTTCTCTGTTCGTCTCTTAACTGTTTATCTTACATTGGAATGTTGGATTAATTTTAATCTCCAAGTTTGTTGTTTGATTTTTATGCATTGTAGTCTTTGCTTAGAGATAAGTTTAGATACTGTACATCAGTAACTTTTCCTTTTTTACTGTTGTCATTTTAACAATTCCAAGTACAGATACATTTGTGTATATATCTTTTTTATTAGTTATTTTTTCTTTATTTTTCTTTTTATTTGGTTATTTTTTCAAGTGTTCTCCCTCCCGGCTTCCCCTCTGAAAACCTTCCATCCCATCTCCCTTCCCCCCTGCCTCTATGAGGATGCTCCCCCACCCACCTACCCACTCCCACCTCACCTTCCTAGCATTCCCTTACATTGGTGCATCCAGTCTCCAGAGCACCAAGGACTTCTCCTCTTACTGACATCAGATAACACATCTTCTACTACATATGCAGCTGGAGCTTTGGATTCCTCCATGTGTACTCTTTGGTTGGTGGTTTAGTCCCTGGGAGCTCTGGGGGAGGGGGGCGTCTAGTTAGTTGATACTGTAGTTCTTCCTATGGGGTTGCAATCCATTTCAGCTCCATTCTTTCCCCTAATGCTCCAATTAAGGTCCCGGTGCTCAGTTTGATGGTTGGCTACAAGCATCCACCTCTGTATTGGTCAGGCTTTGGTAGAACCTCTCAGGGGACAGCTACACTAGGTTGCTGTCAGCAATTGCTTCTTGGCATCAGCAATAGTATATGTTGTGGCTGCATACTGGATAAATGTGTATAGTTTTGTGGCTGCATATGGGATAGATCCCCAGGTGGGGCAGTCTCTGAATGGCCTTTCCTTCAGTTTCTGCTCCACTCTTTGTCCTTGCATTTCCTTTTAGACAGGAACAATTCCGGATTAAAATTTTGGGGACGGGTGGGAGGCCCTGTCTCTCAACCCAGGGCTGTGCTTATCCACTGCAATGGTCTCTACAGGTTCTCTTTCTCTTTTCTTGGGTACTTTGGCTAATGACATCTCTGTTGGGTTCTGGGAACCACTTGATTTTCCAGTATCTGGAACTTTCTAGTGGCTATGCCCAGTTCCTCATACCCCACTGTTCTACACCTCTGTTCAAATTTCTGACCCTATGTACTTCTCCCCTGTCTCTTCCTACACCTGATCCTGCCTTCCCTTTTCCGTCCCGTCTTCTCTCCTTCCCAGATCCCTTCCTCCCTCTACCTCCCATGATTATTTTCTTCCCCCTTCTGAGTAGGACTGAAGCATCCACACTTTGGTCTTCCTTCTTCTTAAAATTCAAATGTTCTATGAGTTGCATCATGGCTATTCTGAGCTTCTTTATGGAACTTATCAGGGAGTATACACCGTGTATGTTCTTTTATAACTGGGATACCTCACTCAGGATATTTTCTAGTTCTATCCATTTGCCTGTGAATTTCATGAAGTTATTATTTTTAATAGCTGAGTAGTACTCCATTGTGTAAATGTACCACTTTTTTCTTTTCTTTTTTTTTTTTTTTTTGTAAAGCAATTCCTTTGTTGAGGGACATCTCGGTTCTTTCTATCTTGTGGCTATTATAAATAAGACTGCTATGAAGATAGTGGAACATGTTTCCTTGTTTTTTGTTGGAGTATTTTAGGTTATATGCCCAGGAGTAGTATAGCTGAGTCCTCAGAACTATTTCTAATTTTTTGAGGAACTGACAGACTAATTTACTGAGTGGTTGTACCAGCTTTCAATCCCACCAAAAATGGAGGAGTGTTCCTCTTACTCCCTATCTGTGCCAACATCTGCTGTCACCTGAGATTTTGACCTTGGCCATTCTGATAGGTGTGAGGTGGAATCTCAGGGTCTTTTTATACATGCAATTTAAAAACACACTTCTCTTCCGTAGACTATTTTATTAGTGTATATTTATTGTCTAAATTTATGAGTTTTATAATGTCATTTTCTATTATGCCCTCTGACAAATTTTACTTTTCATGAGCATTTCCTGCTTCCTGCTAGTCTTCTTATTCTTCTATTATATGTTATGTGTTTATTTCTTACTATGTTACTATGTCCTCTATGCCTTAAGTCAGTTTGTGCACCAATGTATTATTATAATAGTTTTTAAAGGCAAAATCTCACTATGTAGTCCTAGTTGGCCTGAAACTCAATGTGTAGACTAGGTTGGCCATGAACTCACAGTGATTCTCTAGGTTTTGCCTCCCGGTGTTGGGATTAGAGCAGTATACTACTACATCTGGCTGTTTTACAATTTTTGTTTTGCTATGAAATATCATTTTAAACTGAATTATAATACTAGTTTATAATCTAAAACCTTCATTTAATCAAGTCAAAGTTTTTGTTTCTAAGTTAGGAAGTGTTAAATCTTTTTTAAGTTTGTTATTATTGAGATGAATTCATTATTTTTTGAGAATAGGTATACTGTCAATAACAAAATCTTAGCTTCCCTTTGTCATAAAATATTCTATGTACACTTAACATTTTATGTATATATTTAAGGAAAATCATCCTTCCTATAGGAATATAGATTACAATCTCTTTATTTGAACTCTTATGATTTAAGTTACATTTATAATTTCTTTAACATATACATAAATAATTGTATAAGTATATATTATTAAGAATATACATTTTAAAAGCACTAGACTGTCCTGTCTTTAATACTTTAGTTCAACTGGTATTTCTTTTTCCTTTCTCTTTTTTTTACTTCTTTGATTGGATATTTTTTATTTACATTTTAAATGTTATTCTCTTTCCCATTTTCTTGGCTATAAACCCCTATCCCATTCCCTTCCCCTTCTTCTATAAGAGTGTTCCCCTCCCCAACCACCCACCCCTTTCACCCTCCCTGTCCTGGGGTCCAGTTTTGGCAGAACCAAGGGACTCTCCTCCCTTTGGTGCCCAACTAAGCTATCCTGTGCTACATATGCAGCTGGAGCCATGGGTCTGTTCATGTGTACTCTTTGGATGGTGGTTTAGTCCCTGGGAGCTCTGGTTGTAGGTATTGTTGTTCTTACAGGGTTGCAACTCCCTTCAGCTCCTTCAATCCTTTCTCTAATTCCTCCAAAGGGGGTCCCATTCTCAGTTCAGTGGTTTGCTGCTAGCATTTGCCTCTTTATTTGACATGCTCTGGCTGAGCCTCTCAGATGAAAGCTATATCAGGCTCCCTTCATCATGTGCTTCTTGGCTTCATACATATCATCAATTGGTATTTATTTATTTATTTTCATTTTTCAATTGGTATTTATATAATAATTAAATGGCTATCTGTATTTGTCTTATAATTTGTATGACATGAAGAGGATTTTTAATTCATTAATAATGGATAACAATATATGTGTAATTTTTTTCAAGCCACATGGACTTCTTTAATACTCTGTGTAAGGGAAATTCTACATAAACTATTCACATAACATCTTTGTCTGCATATACAGAATTCAGTATTACCACCAAAGTACATTTTTATTAAAAAGGTATTGCATATAATATAAAGTTCCTCTGGTTTTGTTTCAAAATATTTTATGTCCATGCAGATACCTTAGGTTGTAAAGATATTCATTACTGAAGCTTGCTACTTAAGTTAGATTTCTGAGAGTCAGATGATATAAGCAACAAGCCAATTCCCAAGGGTTCCACATGTAACCCCCCACATGTATGCAAAACAAATAAATAAATAATTTAATGAAACAAAGAAAAAATCAATTTGTACCCAAGGCTTGCTTGGCATTTCTGATTCTCTTGAGTTTCTTCTTATCATAGTTTTATGCAATTCTTCAATAAGTAAGTTGTGCATTTCTAATTTCTTTGTATGCCACATTCTCCAATTTATTTATATTTTCTTTCCTAGTTGGAACAAGATGTAAGACTCCAATTCATGGAAATTCCAACATCCTTGACACACTAATGGTTCCTATATACTTATATCTTCATTCTGGATTGATTGTATCATGTTCTATATTAGTTAATTAGAACACCAAACAATATATCTTTTTTCCTTTATGGTCAGTGTATTGTCAGATGCTGTTCTGAAAAAGATGCCGCTTCAAGTAGTCAGAAGCAAGACTTCTGCTTCTTAGTCATTCAATTTATCTTTTGCTTATTTCTACTTAGGTGACCTTCACATAATATTTGTCCTTCCTAGTTCTACTACTATGCTACTTTAAGTAAACAGCAAACTTTCTTACTCCTAAGATCACTGCTAACCAGTTTATCTAAAAGTTCCAGGCACCAAGCCCTTACATTCTATAATTACAAACACTGTTCATGTTGTTCATCAAGTTCACTCTAGCATTGTATCCTCCAATGTAATAACAAACTTAGCCAATTATCTGCAGTAAGGGGAGTTTGTTGACTCACAAATGACATCGCATCTAGATAAATATCAGGGTTTGTTTTTATCAGCATTGCCTAGAGACCATTTTCAAATTTAAGAAACTACTCCAGCATGGGAAATTCAAATTCTCAAACAAACAAAACAAAATAAAACAAAAAGCAATTATCATCGCATCCTAGGCATTTCAAGTAGATCATTTAAGTATATCACAATATCACATTGTATAAAATCATTAAAACAATTTTTGAATAACAATCCTTTTAGAATTTGAAATTTCTTAAGAAATAGTTCAAACTCCCTTTGCAAATGTTCAATTCTGTTCTCAATTGTTGCCTTATTCAGTACATTTGAATTAAAATGTTATACTAAAGATGTTTTTTTTCTCTGAAAATTTTTGGGTAGACATTCCCTAAACAATCATACTTTATGTAAGATACAAAGACAACATATTAATGTATATTATGTTCATAGTAAGCACATTCATATTTACTTAGTTAAATGTGTAAATTAGAATGCTATCAAGGACTCAACAGCACTTGAGTATCATATTCATATATACACCATGTCGACTAAAAGATTTGGTTTTTACCTACTCTGCCAAAATTGCAGAGCAATGAGAAATACTTTTCTGAAAACACATGGATACATTTTGATAGAGGAGAATGTTAGTTCTTTCTTTTAGACTTTTAGAATTGTAAAGTGGCCTTTTGTGATAGAGAATGGCAATTTAGCTCAAAGAAATAATAATAACCTCAAAGAAAGGAGCAAATTTACCACTAACCATGAGCACTGTGCACTTAACAGTTACCTTACCTTTCAGTTAATAGATATAATTTATAAGTGACAAAAATTGCCCTTGTCTTCAGATCACTGATACAAATTATAGTCATTATAAATAGTCACATATAATTTTGACTGAGAGGGAATTCCTCCTTGTGTATATTTTTAGTGGGTTGTATTAACTCTAAGCTCAGTTATTTCTGGTTTGCTGCCAAAGGAAATCATCAAGGAAATGAATTATTTTTGGCAACCCACAGTTGTGAGTTTACTGTATCTAAGTATACATTGGCACACCAGGTCATTTATTTACTGACAATAATACATTTTGAAATCACTGTTACTTCTCTTTGTCCCTTCTTGATTCCTTTATCCTAAAGTACTACTGAATAATGAAAGAGAAAAGAGTACAAAATCTACAGGGAAATAAAAGCAATAATATTTAATCTCTACTTTGATGGGCCAAAGTGATAACATGTGTAGGGTTTTAGAAACCTATAGTAGCACTGTACAAGCAAGAGGCATTTTAAAGTCTTTCTTCATGAATTGTGGGTATTGTTCCCATTTTGTTGTTATTTGCACAGAAAACACATTTCAAATCAATATTTTTTAATGTGATCAACCTAAAACAAGGCATGAAAACATGCTTATTAAAACATCTCCTTTAGTTAAATTAGTTATAATATTTCCTTCTACATTGTGGATAGAGTGAGCATTAGAACCCATAATATTCCTCACCAGTAATATATTATGGACATCATTGCCTATTAATTGGGAAAGTAAGGCTAATTTGTATTTTTCCTTTTTCTTTTTTTTAAAGTATAATGTGGAACAAAATAAATTTGTTTTCTATTTTAAATGTAATAATTTGAGTAACCAATAATGATGCTCTTTGTGGGCCCCAATATATTCTTTCTCTTGTATTTTTGCAAATACACATGCCAGTCAAGTAGGTCCTGGGTAGCTCAATGGCCCACAAGTGGAGAAGAATCTATCAGGTCATTGAGTGACAGATTTCTTTTGCCTAGTCAACGAATGACTCCTGTAATTATTTCCTTAAGAGTCAATACTTTAGTCATAGCACTGTTGAATGTTGGAAAAATTCAAGAGCCAACATTGTAGATTTTTATCACAATGCCAAGAAAAAATGCACTAGAATGTATCTAAGAATTCCTGAAGATCATAACATTGTAAGGGAATTTGGTTCAAAATCTTGGCTTAAAAAGTGCTTATTGAAATCAACTCCTTGCTGAATGTTGAGGATGTTTTCTACCAAGGTACACTATTCTACCTCTTTCTCATATTGTGTATGCTTTTACCTTGGGTAATTCATGTATAAAAGAGAAGTGAAAATAATATAACCTCAGAAGGTTGAAGTGAAAATTGAATGAGAAAATATATGTTAACCTGTTAACAAAGTATCTTATATATGATGTGATATTAATTAATGTTAATTATCCTCAGTCTGATGAACTATGATTTATTTCTCCCCATAAGTACCAATACATGGGGAACTTTTTGAATGTTGAGGAATTATAATGTAGGAATCAGGGCAACTGTTTGAGACTATTATCTTGCTATGCATTTATCAATTTCAATTAATATCATATATAAGATCTAACTTTACTATATCTTCCTGAATCCCACTGAAATTATAGAAACTTTAACAAATGCAAATTCTCAATATATAATTTCATGAGTTCCTTACTTAAGTTTCCAATTAGTGCAAGAGATAGAAACTTTTTGAAAGAATAATAAAATCATGTTAACAATGCCTGTATGAAAATATATTACAAATTTATACAAAGTTAAAATATTTTGATTTAAAATGAACAAGTTTTCTTCATCACTTTTTATTGTTGACTATGTATGTGGACTGAATCTAACTCTCTCAATCTTTTCAGACTTAATTTATAAAGGTTATAAGAGTATTTCTAATAAAACTTTTATATAAATTTATAAAGCTTGATTTGCAACTTGATCAATTGCAAAACTCCAGAGATTTTGAAAAGTATTTCTAAGAATCAGACTTTATCCTTTGTTTTCTATGGCACAGGTATAGAAGCCATGGCTTCAAACATGCTAGACAACTCTCTTCCAGGGACATGTACCAGCAGCTCTTTTATAATCTCATTTAACTGCAAACCAAAAAACTTTTAACCTAGCAAATAGTTGAGATTGTAGGTATGAATAAGAACATCCTGATGGTACATTACTGTCTTATGATGCTACACTACCGTCTTATAATCTTAGCTCTCAACCTGAATCCTATTTGCATATGGTGGTACATTTTAACTTTACAAATAAACGATTTATCAATCTGTGCCTCCATGGTGATGAAACACCAATAGTGATATTTACATGCCCAACATGAGGCAGAATCTTACCTGCCTCTGTGTTTGAACTTAAAGTGGTGTCTATCAGGCAAAGCATGTTCTCAAAAAATCATTTTACATAATAATATGAAGCAAGTAAGAGCCCGACATAGTGTGATCTTAACATGTTCTTTTTGATTTTTTTTGATTTTTAAAATGAAGGTTGTTTTCTCTTTAGATTTTAGTGTATTTGCTTTTTATTAGTTCTTTGCAAAATTTATATGATGTCCTTTAGCCATATTCTTTCATCTCTTTCCATATTCAATCCAAAAAATTAATGATAACTTAGAATGTACAAGGATGCCCTTTACATTTGAGTGAAACTTCACAATTAGGTTCAAAGAACACAGTGGTTTCCCTGTGGTAAACTGAAGATGGAATATGAGTAGCAGTTACAAAAGAGCATCATGAAATATTGTGATTGAATTAAGTTAGCTCTTATGAGCATTTCTGGTAGGGTTGGAATAACTTTGAGGGAATGACTTTTACATATTAGGTTTCAGTATACTTAATGATAGTCTTTAAGATCTTTAAACATTATGCTACTTTTGTACCATGTCTCATTTTATTAAGTATTAGTTCCTCCTCCATATTTAATTCAGAATCAATTAATAAGGTCAGAAAAATATTCATTTTTAGTTTTCAATGTATTTTTATTCTTAAAATCTTCACAAAGCAGTTATGTATATCTCAATATAAAATAAGACTTAATATTAACAAATATAAATTCTGGGCAACATCAATCACAGAAAGTCAAGGCAACCCCATAGGAAGAACAAAAATATCAATCAACAAGACACCTGAGCTCCCAGGGACTAAACCACCAACCAAAGATTATACATGATGGGACCCATGGCTCTAGCCACATATGAAGCAAAGTGTAGCCTTGTCAAACATCAATGGGAAGAGAGGCCCTTGGTACTGTGAAGACTACTTTCCCCAGTGTAGGGGAATGCCAGAGTTTTAAGGTGGGAGTGTTTGGGTGGGAGGGAGAGCATTCCCATAGAAGTAGGGGAAAGGGGAGCTAGGAGAGGGGGGCGGGGATAGCATTTGAAATGTAAATATGGGTATATAACCAAAAGATGCTCCAAATATAACAAGGACACATGTTCCAATGTGTTCATAGCAGCCTTATTTATAATAGCCAGAAAGTGGTAAGGACCCAGATGTCCCTCAACAGAGGAATGGATACAAACAATGTGGTACATTTAACAACGGAGTACTACTCAGCTATTAAAAACAATTACTTCATGAAATTCATATGCTTTTCAAATCTGTCCATTCATCCATCATCTATTAATAAATTTGTTCATCTTAGGTAAGGGTACATGTACACACACACACACACACACACACACACACACACACACACTCAGACACACCATTTTCTTAAGAAAATAAAACACAGAAGATAGGAATCTGGTTTTTTTGGTAGCAAATGCTGAATTATTTGCATATTTGTTGAGGCATAATAAGAAGGATTGGTAAATTCATACCTATATCCCTAAGATGAATGTTGCATTATTGGCCATGAAGGTGTGTTTCCTGCGAATTTGGTAAGAAACGTTGACATTAATTCTAAGCCAGGGAAAAATGACAATAATATACATTTAAATATAAAAGAGAAAACATTCTCAGATATATTGCTTTAATTCACATAGTTCCAATGATTCTCCTTAATTTGAAACACCACTTGCTTTAAAATCTGTATGTATATCCATCTATTTTGAGCAAAAGACAGAAACATCATCCACGACCCAAATCAAACTAACATTTAATATATGTAAGATACAGTCTCCTCTAAGACATTGCCCAAAAATTCAGTTTCTATATGTATTGCTTTTCTGTAATATTCCAAATATCTTATGGTACATTGTTGGAGATTGGTTCTAATGGTTTGAATTAATCTGGCCCCCAAAATTTGGATTCTGCATATTTAAACACTGAAGGTCCTTGTCCCCAATTGTTTTTGTTTGATCAATAATCAATGACCAATGACTGGGCAGATCAACTTAGGCAGGAACTTATATTTGTGTGCAGTAGGGACTGGGAGAGAGAAAGGAGGAATTGCCATGATTAGGGGGAGAAGGATGGGTTGTAAGAGCGGCAGAAGAGAAAGCTGACAAGTTATGTAAGAATTCAGGTAAGTAGTAATCAACTTACTGTGATCCACTGTAAATAGAATATGCAGTGCTTTAGTAATTTAATTCTTTTCATTTTCTCAGTGCTATTATCTATTTACATAATCGAGATATTTTGACATATAAGAAATATGTGTCAAGAAGTCATTAATGACATTTTTCTACTAAATCGAGTGGCCTGTGAGCATGGTAAAATTGCTTATTACTGGGTATCAAGAGGAAAAGGGAAGCAATGACAAAGCAATAAATTATGTTTATTCCGTGTAATAATTGTATGTACTAGTGCCTGTCTTCAGTAGTATTTTCTCTAAATTGTTCACATTAGACCCTTAAGTGCCTTTTCTGTTTTATAGGGATCACTTCCATAATAATTTAATTATAGGTCATAACACTAAAAATACCTTTATTCTATTGTCTCTTATGAATTAGAATTATTCCAAAGCTGTTGGCAAGCTTAGCAAACATTTAGATGCCTGTGAATCTGCCTCTGTAGTCTGATTCAGTTAAGTTTAGGATGAGAAGAGAATGAAACAATTTTGTAAAAGTAACCTAGATTGTTGGTCTTAATTTACTTTTGTACAGCCATTTAAAAAGTTTGATATATAGAGTGTGTTTACTTCTTTTGTTCTAGGGCTTTCAGGTATGCTGTTAAGTTGCTGGTATAGGATCTCTCCAATTTCTTTAAAAGGGCACTTAATGGTATGAATTTTCCTCTTAGCACTGCTTGCATTGTGTCCCATAAGTTTGGGTATGCCGTGTCATTGTTTTCCTTGAATTTCAGGAAGTCTTTAATTTCTTTATTTCTTCCCTGATAAAGTTATCATTGAGTAAAGAGTTGTTCAGCTTCCATGGGTATGTGGGCTTCCTGACATTTTTGTTGTTATTGAAGACCAGCCTTAGTCAGTGGTGATCTGATAGGATGTGTAGAATTATTTCAAACGTTTGCATCTGTTGAGGCCTGTTTTGTAACCGATTATACAGTCAATTTTGGAGAAGGTACCATGAGGTGCTGAGAAGAAGGTATATTCTTTTGTTTTAGGGTGAAATATTCTGTATATATCTGTTAACCCATTTGGATCATAATCTTTCTTAGTTTCACTGTGTTTCTGTTTAGTTTCTGTTTTAATGATCTGTGCATTGGTGAGAATGGAGTGTTGAAATCTCCCGCTACTATTGTGTGGGGTTCAATATGTGTTTTGAGCTTTAATAAAGTTTCTTTTATGAACATGAGTGTCCTTGCATTTGGGGAATTGGTGTTTGGAATTGAGACTTTCTCTTTGTAGACTTTTCTTTTGATGAGTATGAAGTGTCCTTTCCCACCTCGCTTCATAATTTTTGTTGGAAGTCTATTTTATTTGATATTAAAATGGCAACTCCAGATTGTTTCTTGGAACCATTTGCGTGGAAGACTTTTTCCAGCCTTTTACTCTAAGGTAATGCTTGTATTTGGTAGAAGACCATGACATAGTAAGGATAACCTTCTAAAATATAAATATATTTCTTTAATTCACATATAAATCACAAGATTATGACTTATATTGTATGGACAAAAGAAAGAATAAACTTATAGATGGCTATATTGTGAAGAATTAGTTTTAGCAAAACTGAGTTCATGCATTTTTAAAGTTTATTTATATTCAGAGACTTGAAGATGCAAAGTAGTTGTTAGAATTTTTTATTTCACTTGTAAACATAGTAGCTATTATACCTCCTTGTGAGAATTCACTCATATTTTCTGGGATACATAGAAACTCCAAAGAATATTTACTGTGAACTGCATGCTTATTTGAACCTATGTACATCTGAGATGTATTCTTATTTGTAAAGAAGAGATATTATCAAAAACTGATTCAAATATAATTTTTAAAGATTGAGAAACATTTAGAATTTCAGCTAAGAAAATCAGATAGAGAAACCAAAATATTCCAGGACAAAACCAAATTCAAACAGTGTCTATCACCAATCCAGCCCTACCGAGGCTCCTAGAAAGAATACTCTAACACAGGGAAAATACCTGCACTAAAGAAAAGACAAGATATTAAGCATCTCATAACCAAGCCAAAAGGAGAGAACCACAAGCACAGAAAATTACCTACAAAACAAGTATAACAGGAACCAACAGTCATCTGTCTTTACTATCTCTCAATATTAATGGACTCAATCACCTATGAAAAGACATAAACTAACAGATTAGATATGCAAACAAGATCG
This sequence comes from Rattus norvegicus, assembly GCF_021556685.1. Taxonomy (NCBI): domain Eukaryota; kingdom Metazoa; phylum Chordata; class Mammalia; order Rodentia; family Muridae; genus Rattus; species Rattus norvegicus. The sequence continues at coordinate 54,964,298 of NC_141554.1, read as the reverse complement.
ATTCAGTATATTGCTGCATACAAGAAACTCACCTCAATAAAAAAGGCAGACACTACCTCAGAATAAAAGAATGGAAAAAGATCTTCCAAGCAAATGGTCCCAAGAAACAAGCTGGCGGTGCCATAATAATATGCAAAAGAATAAACTTACAACCAAAAGTTATCAAGCATGATGAGGAAGGACATTTCATATTCATCAAAAGGAAAATCCACCAAGAGAAAGCCTCAATTCTGAACATTTATGCCCCAAATGCAAGGGCACCCACATTCATAAAAAGAAACTTTACTAAAGCTCAAAGCATGCATTGAACCCTACACAATAATAGTGGAAGACTTGATTCTCTTTTAATGAAAATGCCCTTTTTTATATTAAGAGAACTATATATAGCAATAGAAATGATAAAAGTATTCTATATTCCCAGCACACTGTGCTTCACCTATCTTGTAGACCTTATTCTATTGGATTCAGATGAAGCAAACTATTTTGTGAGAGAGGTAAACTTTATATATATATATATATATATATATATATATATATACACACACACACACACACACACACACACACATATATATATATATATGGAAAACAAAATGAAACTAAGTACATTTATGTGCTCTAATGAAGAGCAAGAAAGTGTAACTCAAGAAATTATTGGATTCCAAAATGTATACTCATATTGATTTCTGTAGTCCAACAAAATACTGTCATAATAATGGACTTATTGTAGATTATAGACCAGTTTTTCTCTCTTGATTTTGTGAGATGTTGTGGGGTTAACTTGGTTCTTTCAGCCTTTCCAGAGGGTGTGATATATCACTCTCGTATTTCATTCCAAATTTGCTATACTCCTCAGGGCAGGTGACAGCCTGATGAAGTAATTATTAATAAGAGCTTTGAAAATACATATATTTTAAGAAGAAATCCAACTCAGCTAATGAAATTATCTCCCACATGCTCCTCATTTTCTGTTTTAATTTCAGATATTAACTAAACTTTATGCTGTAAAAAGGCAGTATCACGAAGGTGGAAGTAATGGATCTTCAGATTCTAATATTTATTGCTGTGACCTCTTCGTTAGTTATTTCACAGCGCTGGTTTTCTGATTTCACACACACACACACACACACACACACACACACACACACACACACACACACACGCACACACACACACAAGATTTTTTTTAAATGTTTATTTATTTATTTATTTATGTATTTTATATACATGAGTGCTCTGTCTTCATGCACACCAGAAGATGGCATCATATCCCATTACAGGTGTTTGTGAGCCAACATGAGGCTACTGGCAATTGAACTTCGGACATATTGAAGGACAGCTAGTGCTCTTAGATGCTGAGCCATCTCTTAAGCACCTAATTTCTGATTTCTTAAGGTAGACAGCAGAAGCAATGATTCTTCCTAGGTTCTCAAGGAAGCCTTTACCTTGGTACTAGACACAAAATTAATGAGCCTTTTGAAAAATAAGCATGTTGAAAGAATAAAATATAGTAAATTGTTTGCTATTTTATGTACACTGAAATTGAATAAATACAAAAGAATCAGATGGAAAAATGAATGAATAAATAAGTATACAACACACCCTTGGAATTGTCTCTATTGATTTGTCCTATAGTTCAATCTTGGCCCACATTTTACTTTTGTTCTCATTACTTTTCCAGAAGAAAAGTATTTCCCAAGTGAGGTTCTTTCTGTAATTTTTTGGTTGTTTGTAACTTTAACTAGGTCGTATTTACTAAGAATATCCTAAACAATTTACATATCATAAATTCATCATCTTTATTAATAGATATACTTACAGTTTATAGAATGTTTCTTACATTTTATTTGTGATATATATATATATATATATATATATATATATATATATATATATGGACTACTTTTTTAAAAAGCAAAAACAAAACCAAAAGGAAGGTTGTCATTTAAAAGCTACTTTTTGAGGTTTCCAAGATTCAGTGTTTAGAAGTTTACAAATCAGGAAAAATGTTTCAGGAAAATGGTGAACACTATGTTATAGTGTTACAATAACACACAATGAAACAGAATAGATTAATTATAATATATCATGTTTTACTACTGAAATCCAACTTATGCTCTTAAAAATGTCTTTAGGACATTTATTTTGTTTCGTAAGAAGTCCAATATTAAATCAGCAGTCACTTCCACTTATGACCTGGTGTCTATATCATGCCTGAGGCATCTACCAGAAATCATAAAGAGTTTATAGCTGTCATACAAATTGCAAGACTTTGCATATCCAAAGCATAAGCTATTCTAACTTTTAGGTGGATACAAAGTTAGAGTAGGTATATGCCTTATCTCTCAGTGAGTGAAGAAAATGTGTCTCAGTGTACAAGTCAGATCATCATATACTGACAAAAATTATCACATTTAACAAGGCTATGCATCTTTGTGTATACACGTAAAAACATTCTGTTGTGACTTCAATAAATGCTGAAGTATTATTCTTGTAACTAGTGATAGTGTATGCAAGTAGATTAGTATGTAACCTATGTCATGTCTATAAAGTAATAGAGATTTCTCATTTGTAGACTCATCTCATATACTGAGGAACTAGAAAGTTATGGTCAGTAATTTTCAGATATAGATGCCAGGAATCTAAAGAGGAACTGAAAATTTGCATAAGAAATCAACTTGTTCCATATATAGACAGTATCCTGATCAAAGCTGTGTTAAAATGTATTAACTCTTAAGCATTATTAGCATTCAAATAATTTTCTAGAATTTTGATGGTTATCTTCAAGTCCTGCTATATATTTTCTTGCTATGCTTCTTTATCTGCAGTAGAAGAAATATTTAATTCACAGCCAAAGATTCAAGGGATTGCAACTCAACACAAAAGAACACTGAATAGCTCACAAAAATTTCTTTATATAACACTTTTTTTCCAGGAAGATTCTCAAGATAAGAAAAATAATTTCCTCAAGTTGACATTTAAAATCTTCAAAACTTATGTAATAATGTATATTTTATTTGACAATAATTATAAATCTCTTACAGTACTTGGAATACAAGAGAGGGCAAATATGTAGCATTTATTCCTATTGTTTGTTATTGTTATTACTTTATGATATAAAGTATAAAATAAAGGAGTTTGATAATATGCATTATGATGACATTAAACGAAGAAGGAAATAATATAAACTCTCCTGGCTAGTTAATGTTTATAGTATAAATGTGTGTATAGGATGCATGTATTTTATTAAGTGAAAGCAACTAGACACAGAAAGACAAATGCTGTGAGCATGTATATGTATACTATGGTTATGAAGATTAATCTTGTAAACAATGTGAGCCTATATGTTTATGTGTGTGGGTGTATTTGTGTTTTTATGCGTGTTATGTTTATGATAATAAATCTTGTTGTAAGGTTAGTCTGACCTAGAATTGCCTATGTTTTTGTTTCCTCAAAAGACTACATGAAGACAGAACCTCCCCTAAATGGAGAAGCCCCTCTGGAAGTCTAGTGGAAATGGATGCTTTGTATATGTGCTTTCGTCCCTTGCTGGTGAGTACATCTACACTACTGCTGCTGCCATGAATATTGTTGTTTCCTGACATCAGAATCCTGTTTCCACAGCTGTTGAATGTAGACAAAAGACCAGTGACTCTCTAGAAAATCTCCAAGCCTTTAGCATCATACTGGAATGGCTGAAGCATTCATCCTCAGGGAATGAGCATCAACTAGATTGTCAACTGTTCTTCCATACAGACAGGCATTGGTGAGATACCTATGCTGAGTTGTATAACTTAACACCCACTTTAAATATTTTTATATGCTCTGTTCCTCTCAAGAAGGCTCATTAATAGAAGATATAAAAATCATTTTATTTGTGATAGCATGTCTTAAACTAGAATATATTGTTTAATGAAGGAATCCAAATGCAGAGAGACATACACTGTATGATATCAGTTATAGAAAAAATTAAAAATCATATAAGACCAACTCTTCTGCTCTGAGCCACCCACATGCAGACCTCAGGACAAAGCACACAAGAGTAGTCAAGGAAAGGACACTGATTGGTTTCTGCGTGCTTCTGTGGCTGAACCAGTCTTACAGCTCTCTGTACCCAAATCCTTTGGTGGACAGAGATGGACTCTCAGAACTGCTGATATTTCTGAGCGATCAGGGAGATCTCCAATTCTGCTAACATTCCTGATCCAAGAGTAACCGACTAGTGCCCTTTGGGCACAGGAAGCTAGGAGCAGTCAGGAGCAGGACACTTTCGGTTTCTGCCTGGCCCAGAGCCGAAAGCCAGTCCCTGAGGAGTGCTGACACACCTGAGAACAGAGGAAAGCCTCACTCTTCTGCTCCAAGCAACCAGACTGCTAGCCTCAGGACACACAACCCAAGGAACCATCTGGGAATGGGTCCTTTTGGTTTCCACCTGCCTCAGAGCTGAACTGGTCCCACCGCCCTCTGTATCCAGATCCTATTGTAAGAAATCAGGTCTTCAAGAGTGCTGACACAAAGGCTTACAGGAGGATCAAGCCACTGTCGGAGACAAGCTAACACCAGAGACAACCTGATGGCGAGAGGCAAGCACAGAAACCTAAGCAACAGAAACCAAGACTACTTGGCATCATCAGAACCCAGCTTTCCCACCAAAGCAAATACTGGATATCCAAACACACCAGAAAAACAAGATTTGGATTTAAAATCATATCCCATGATGATGATAGAGGACTTTCAGAAGGACATAAATAACTCCCTTAAAGAAATACGGGACAACACACATAACAAGTAGAAGCCCTTAAAGAGAAAACACAAAAATCCCTAAAAGAATTACAGGAAAACATAACCAAACAGGTGAAGAAATTGAACAAAACTATCAATGATTTAAAAATAGAAGTGGTAAAAATAAAGAAATCACAAAGGGAGACAACCCCGGAGGTAGAAAACCTAGGAAAGAGATCAGAAGTTAATTGACACAAGCATCACCAAAAGAATACAAGAAATAGAAGAGAGAATCTCAGGGGCAGAAGATACCATAGAAAACATTGACAAAACCATCAAAGAAATTGTAAAATGCAAAAAGCTCCTAACCTAAAACATCCAGGAAATACAGGACACAATGAGAAGATCAACCCTAAGGATAATAGGAATAGAAGAATGTGAAGACTCCCAACATAAAGGGCCAGTAAATATCTTCAACAAAATTATAGAAGAAAACTTCCATAACCTAAAGAAAGAGATGCCTATAAACATACAAGAAGCCTACAGAACTCCAAATAGATTGGACCAGAAAAGATATTAAGCCCATCACATGATAGTCAAAACACCAAATGCACAAAACAAAGAAATAATATTAAAAGCAGTAAGGGAATAGCATCAAATAATATATAAAGTCAGACCTATGATAATTACACCAGACTTCTTACCAGAGACTATGAAAGCCAGAAGATCCTGGGCAGATGTCATACAGATACTAAGAGAACACTAATGCAAGTCCAGGCTACTATGTCCAGCAAAACACCAATTACCATAGAGAAACTAAGATATTCCATGACAAAGCCAAATTTACACAATATATTTCCACAAATCCAGCACTCCAAAGGATAAGACAAGAAAAACACCAACACAAGGAAGGAAAGTACACTATAGAAAAAGGAAGAAAGTAATCTTCTTGCAACAAAACCAAAAGTCGAGAGACACACAAGCATAATTCCACTTCTGATAACAAAAATAACAAGAGACAACAATCACTATTCCTTAATGTCTGTTAACATCAATGGACACAATTCTGCCATAAAAAGACATAGACTAGAGTATTGCAGGCACTCCTGAGAACTCAGAGTAGACAACTCTCTGCCCACATTTCCCACCCAAGAGGAAATCATCTAGTGCCATCTGTGCCTCCTGGGCACAGGGACCTAGGAGCGGTAAGGGGCAGGACCCTTCGGGTTTCTGCCTGTACCAAGAGCTGAGAGCCAGTTGCCAGGAGCACCTACACACATGAGAACAAAACCCTCTGTTCCCAGAACCAGCTGAAAGAAAACAGGTCTACAGGAGTGTGGAAACACAGGCCTACAGGAGGATCAAGCCACTGTCAGAGACAGCAACACAAGGTAACAACAGAGACAACCTGATGGTGAGAGCCAAGCACAGAAACCTAAGCAACAGAAACCTAGACTACTTGGCATCATCAGAGCCCAGCTTTCCCACCAAAGCAAATACTGGCTATCCAAACACACCTGAAAAGCAAGATTTAGATATAAAATAACATTTTGTGATCATGATGGAGGACTTTAAGAGTGGCATAAATAACCCCCTTAAAGAAATACAGGACAACACAGATAAACAAGTAGAAGCCCTTAAAGAAAAAACACAAAAATCCCTTAACGAATTACAGGACAACACAACCAAACAGGTGAAGTAATTGAACAAAACTATCCAGGAATTAAAAATGGAAATAGAACCAATAAAGAAAGCTCAAAGGGAGACAACCCTGAAGATAGAAAACCTAGAGAGGAGATCAGGAGTCATAGATATAAGTATCACCAAGAGAATAAAAGAGATAGAAGAGAGAATCTCAGGGGCAGAAGATACCAGAGAAAACATCAACAAAACCATCAAAGATAATGTAAAATGCAAAAAGCTCCTAGCCCAAAACATCCAGGAAATCAAGGACACAATGAGAAGATCAAACATAAGGATAATAGGTATAGAAGAGAGTGAAGACGAGCAGCTCTCTGCTCCCAGACCCGGTGAGAGAGAGACCCAACCGCCTGGTCAGGTGGGCACTCCTGAGGCTGCAGAGCGGAAGAGACCACCAACTCTGCTCACCCCTGCCCACATCCCTGGCCCAAGAGGAAACTGTATAAGGCCTCTGGGCTCCCGTGGGGAAGGGCCCAGGAGCGGCAGGACCCCTGTGCCTGAGACACCGCCGGAACCTGAAAGAAATAGACCGGATAAACAGTTCTCTGCACCCAAATCCCGTGGGAGGGAGAGCTAAACCTTCAGAGAGGCAGACAAGCCTGGGAAACCAGAAGTGACTGCTCCCTGCACACACATCTCAGACGCCAGAGGAAAAAGCCAAAGACCATCTGGAACCCTGGTGCACTGAAGTTCCCGGAAGGGGCGGCACAGGTCTTCCTGGTTGCTGCCGCTGCAGAGAGCCCGTGGGCAGCACCCCACGAGCGAACCTGAGCCTCGGGACCACAGGTAAGACCAAATTTTCTGCTGCAAGAAAGCTGCCTGGTGAACTCAAGACACAGGCCCACAGGAACAGCTGAAGACCTGTAGAGAGGAAAAACTACACGCCAGAAAGCAGAACACTCTGTCCCCATAACTGACTGAAAGAGAGGAAAACAGGTCTACAGCACTCCTGTCACACAGGCTTATAGGACAGTCTAGCCACTGTCAGAAATAGCAGAACAAAGTAACACTAGAGATAATCTGATGGCGAGAGGCAAGCGCAGGAACCCAAGCAACAGAAACCAAGACTACATGCCATCATCGGAGCCCAATTCTCCCACCAAAACAAACATGGAATATCCAAACACACCAGAAAAGCAAGATCTAGTTACAAAATCATATTTGATCATGATGCTGGAGGACTTCAAGAAAGACATGAACACACTTAGGGAAGCACAGGAAAACATTAATAAACAAGTAAAAGCCTACAGAGAGGAATCGCAAAAATCCCTGAAAGAATTCCAGGAAAACACAATCAAACAGTTGAAGGAATTAAAAATGGAAATAGAAGCAATCAAGAAAGAACACATGGAAACAACCCTGGATATAGAAAACCAAAAGAAGAGACAAGGAGCTGTAGATACAAGCCTCACCAACAGAATTCAAGAGATGGAAGAGAGAATCTCAGGAGCAGAAGATTCCATAGAAATCATTGACTCAACTGTCAAAGATAATGTAAAGCAGAAAAAGCTACTGGTCCAAAACATACAGGAAATCCAGGACTCAATGAGAAGATCAAACCTAAGGATAATAGGTATAGAAGAGAGTGAGGACTCCCAGGTCAAAGGACCAGTAAATATCTTCAACAAAATCATAGAAGAAAACTTCCCTAACCTAAAAAAAGAGATACCCATAGACATACAAGAAGCCTACAGAACTCCAAATAGATTGGACCAGAAAAGAAACACCTCCCGTCACATAATTGTCAAAACACCAAACGCACAAAATAAAGAAAGAATATTAAAAGCAGTAAGGGAAAAAGGTCAAGTAACATATAAAGGGAGACCTATCAGAATCACACCAGACTTCTCGCCAGAAACTATGAAGGCCAGAAGATCCTGGACTGATGTCATACAGACCCTAAGAGAACACAAATGCCAGCCCAGGTTACTGTATCCAGCAAAACTCTCAAAAACATTGATGGAGAAACCAAGATATTCCATGACAAAACCAAATTTACACAATATCTTTCTACAAATCCAGCACTACAAAGGATAATAAATGGTAAAGGCCAACATAAGGAGGCAAGCTATACCCTAGAAGAAGCAAGAAACTAATCGTCTTGGCAACAAAACAAAGAGAATGAAAGCACACAAACATAACCTCACATCCAAATATGAATATAAAGGGAAGCAATAATCACTATTCCTTAATATCTCTCAATATCAATGGCCTCAACTCCCCAATAAAAAGACATAGATTAACAAACTGGATACGCAATGAGGACCCTGCATTCTGCTGACTACAGGAAACACACCTCAGAGTCAAAGACAGACACTACCTCAGAGTGAAAGGCTGGAAAACAACTTTCCAAGCAAATGGTCAGAAGAAGCAAGCTGGAGTAGCCATTCTAATATCAAATAAAATCAATTTCCAACTAAAAGTCATCAAAAAAGATAAGGAAGGACACTTCATATTCATCAAAGGAAAAATCCACCAAGATGAACTCTCAATCCTAAATATCTATGCCCCAAATACAAGGGCACCTACATACGTAAAAGAAACCTTACTAAAGCTCAAAACACACATTGCACCTCACACAATAATAGTGGGAGACTTCAACACCCCACTCTCATCAATGGACAGATCATGGAAACAGAAATTAAACAGTGATGTCGACAGACTAAGAGAAGTCATGAGCCAAATGGACTTAACGGATATTTATAGAACATTCTATCCTAAAGCAAAAGGATATACCTTCTTCTCAGCTCCTCATGGTACTTTCTCCAAAATTGACCATATAATTGGTCAAAAAACGGGCCTCAACAGGTACAGAAAGATAGAGATAATCCCATGCATGCTATCGGACCACCACGGCCTAAAACTGGTCTTCAATAACAATAAGGGAAGAATGCCCACATATACGTGGAAATTGAACAATGCTCTACTCAATGATAACCTGGTCAAGGAAGAAATAAAGAAAGAAATTAAAAACTTTTTAGAATTTAATGAAAATGAAGATACAACATACCCAAACTTATGGGACACAATGAAAGCTGTGCTAAGAGGAAAACTCATAGCTCTGAGTGCCTGCAGAAAGAAACAGGAGAGAGCATATGTCAGCAGCTTGACAGCACACCTAAAAGCTCTAGAGCAAAAAGAAGCAAATACACCCAGGAGGAGTAGAAGGCAGGAAATACTCAAACTCAGAGCTGAAATCAACCAAGTAGAAACAAAAAGGACCATAGAAAGAATCAACAGAACCAAAAGTTGGTTCTTTGAGAAAATCAACAAGATAGATAAGCCCTTAGCCAGACTAACGAGAGGACACAGAGAGTGCATCCAAATTAACAAAATTAGAAATGAAAAGGGAGACATAACTACAGATTCAGAGGAAATTCAAAAAATCATCAGATCTTACTATAAAAACCTATATTCAACAAAATTTGAAAATCTTCAGGAAATGGACAATTTCCTAGACAGATACCAGGTATCGAAGTTAAATCAGGAACAGATAAACCAGTTAAACAACCCCATAACTCCTAAGGAAATAGAAGCAGTCATTAAAGGTCTTCCAACCAAAAAGAGCCCAGGTCCAGACGGGTTTAGTGCAGAATTCTATCAAACCTTCATAGAAGACCTCATACCAATATTATCCAAACTATTCCACAAAATTGAAACAGATGGAGCACTACCGAATTCCTTCTACGAAGCCACAATTACTCTTATACCTAAACCACACAAAGACACAACAAAGAAAGAGAACTTCAGACCAATTTCCCTTATGAATATCGACGCAAAAATACTCAATAAAATTCTGGCAAACCGAATTCAAGAGCACATCAAAACAATCATCCACCATGATCAAGTAGGCTTCATCCCAGGCATGCAGGGATGGTTTAATATACGGAAAACCATCAACGTGATCCATCATATAAACAAACTGAAAGAACAAAACCACATGATCATTTCATTAGATGCTGAGAAAGCATTTGACAAAATTCAACACCCCTTCATGATAAATGTCCTGGAAAGAATAGGAATTCAAGGCCCATACCTAAACATAGTAAAAGCCATATACAGCAAACCAGTTGCTAACATTAAACTAAATGGAGAGAAACTTGAAGCAATCCCACTAAAATCAGGGACTAGACAAGGCTGCCCACTCTCTCCCTACTTATTCAATATAGTTCTTGAAGTTCTAGCCAGAGCAATCAGACAACAAAAGGAGATCAAGGGGATACAGATCGGAAAAGAAGAAGTCAAAATATCACTATTTGCAGATGACATGATAGTATATTTAAGTGATCCCAAAAGTTCCACCAGAGAACTACTAAAGCTGATAAACAACTTCAGCAAAGTGGCTGGGTATAAAATTAACTCAAATAAATCAGTTGCCTTCCTCTATACAAAAGAGAAACAAGCTGAGAAAGAAATTAGGGAAACGACACCCTTCATAATAGACCCAAATAATATAAAGTACCTCGGTGTGACTTTAACCAAGCAAGTAAAAGATCTGTACAATAAGAACTTCAAGACACTGAGGAAAGAAATTGAAGAAGACCTCAGAAGATGGAAAGATCTTCCATGCTCATGGATTGGCAGGATTAATATAGTAAAAATGGCCATTTTACCAAAAGCAATCTACAGATTCAATGCAATCCCCATCAAAATACCAATCCAATTCTTCAAAGAGTTAGACAGAACAATTTGCAAATTCATCTGGAATAACAAAAAACCCAGGATAGCTAAAGCTATCCTCAACAATAAAAGGACTTCAGGGGGAATCACTATCCCTGAACTCAAGCAGTATTACAGAGCAATAGTGATAAAAACTGCATGGTATTGGTACAGAGACAGACAGATAGACCAATGGAATAGAATTGAAGACCCAGAAATGAACCCACACACCTGTGGTCACTTGATTTTTGACAAAGGAGCCAAAACCATCCAATGGAAAAAAGATAGCATTTTCAGCAAATGGTGCTGGTTCAACTGGAGGGCAACATGTAGAAGAATGCAGATCGATCCATGCTTATCACCCTGTACAAAGCTTAAGTCCAAGTGGATCAAGGACCTCCACATCAAACCAGACACACTCAAACTAATAGAAGAAAAACTAGGGAAGCATCTGGAACACATGGGCACTGGAAAAAATTTCCTGAACAAAACACCAATGGCTTACGCTCTAAGATCAAGAATCGACAAATGGGATCTCATAAAACTGCAAAGCTTCTGTAAGGCAAAGGACACTGTGGTTAGGACAAAACGGCAACCAACAGATTGGGAAAAGATCTTTACCAATCCTACAACAGATAGAGGCCTTATATCCAAAATATACAAAGAACTCAAGAAGTTAGACCGCAGGGAAACAAATAACCCTATTAAAAATGGGGTTCAGAGCTAAACAAAGAATTCACAGCTGAGGAATGCCGAATGGCTGAGAAACACCTAAAGAAATGTTCAACATCTTTAGTCATAAGGGAAATGCAAATCAAAACAACCCTGAGATTTCACCTCACACCAGTGAGAATGGCTAAGATCAAAAACTCAGGTGACAGCAGATGCTGGCGAGGATGTGGAGAAAGAGGAACACTCCTCCATTGTTGGTGGGATTGCAGACTGGTAAAACCATTCTGGAAATCAGTCTGGAAGTTCCTCAGAAAATTGGACATTGAACTGCCTGAGGATCCAGCTATACCTCTCTTGGGCATATACCCAAAAGATGCCTCAACATATAAAAGAGACACGTGCTCCACTATGTTCATCGCAGCCGTATTTATAATAGCCAGAAAATGGAAAGAACCGAGATGCCCTTCAACAGAGGAATGGATACAGAAAATGTGGTACATCTACACAATGGAATATTACTCAGCTATCAAAAACAATGAGTCTATGAAATTCGTAGGCAAATGGTTGGAACTGGAAAATATCATCCTGAGTGAGCTAACCCAATCACAGAAAGACATATATGGTATGCACTCATTGATAAGTGGCTATTAGCCCAAATGCTTGAATTACCCTAGATCCCTAGAACAAACGAAACTCAAGACGGATGATCAAAATGTGAATGCTTCACTCCTTCTTTAAATGAGGAAAAAGAATACCCTTGGCTGGGAAGGCAGAGGCAAAGATTAAAACAGAGACTGAAGGAACACCCATTCAGAGCCTGCCCCACAGGTGGCCCATACATATACAGCCACCCAATTGGACAAGATGGATGAAGCAAAGAAGTGCAGACCGACAGGAGCCGGATGTAGATCGCTCCTGAGAGACACAGCCAGAATACAGCAAATACAGAGGCGAATGCCAGCAGCAAACCACTGAACTGAGAATAGGTCCCCCGTTGAAGGAATCAGAGAAAGAACTGGAAGAGCTTGAAGGGGCTCGAGACCCCAAAAGTACAACAATGTCAAGCAACCAGAGCTTCCAGGGACTAAGCCACTACCTAAAGACTATATATGGACTGACCCTGGACTCTGACCCCATAGGTAGCAATGAATATCCTAGTAAGAGCACCAGTGGAAGGGGAAGCCCTGGGTCCTGCTAAGACTGAACCCCCAGTGAACTAGACTATGGGGGGAGGGCGGCAATGGGGGGAGGGTTGGGAGGGGAACACCCATAAGGAAGGGGAGGGGGGAGGGGGATTTTGCCCGGAAACCGGGAAAGGGAATAACACTTGAAATGTATATAAGAAATACTCAAGTTAATAAAAAAAAAAAAAAAAAAAAAAAAAGAGAGTGAAGACTTCCAACTTAAAGGATTGGTAAATATATATTCAACAAAATTATAGAAGAAAACTTCCCTAACCTAAAGACAGAGATGCCCATAAACATACAAGATGCCTACAGAACTCCAAATAGATTGGACCAGAAAAGAAATTCCTCCTGTCACATAATAGTCAAAATATGAAATGCACAAAACAAAGAGATAATATTAAAGGCAGAAAGGGAAAAGGGTCAAGCAAGATATAAAGGCAGACCTATAAAATTACACCAGATTTCTTACCCGAGATTATGAAAGCCAGGAGCTCCTGGGAAGATGTCATACAGACACTAAGAGAACACAAATGCCAGCCCAGGCTACTATGTCCAGAAAAACTCTCAATTAATATAGATGGAGAGACCAAGATATTCGATGACAATCCAAATTTACAAAATATTTCTTAATAAATCTAGCCCTACAATGGATAATATATGGAAAAGTCTAACACAAGGAGGGAAACTACATACTAGAAAAAGCCAGAAAGTAATGTCCTTGCAAGAAAAACCAAAATAAGGGAGACACACAAACATAATTCCTCCTCTAACAATGAAAATAACAGGAAGCAACAATCACTATTCCTTAATATTCCTTAACATCAACAGGTTCAATTCCCCAGTAAAAGAAATAGACTAACAGACTGGATATGTAAAGAGGACTCAGCATTTTGCTACATACAGGAAATACACCTCAGAGACCAATACAGACACTACCTCAGAGTAAAAGGCTGGAAAACAACTTTCCAAGCAAATGGTCTGAAGGAACAAGCTGGTGTAGCCATTCTAATATCTAATAAAATTGATTTTCAACCAAAAGTCATCAAAAAAGATAAGGAAGGACACTCCATATTCATCAAAAGAAAATGCACCAAGATGAACTCTCAATCCTAAATATCTATGTTCCAAATGCAAGGGGACCTACATACATAAAAGAAACCTAACTAAAGCTCAAATCACATATTGCACCTCATGCACTAATATTAGGATATTTCAATACAACACTCTTGTCAATGGATAGATCATGGAAAGAGAAATTAAACAGTGACATAGAGAAACTAACAGAAGTTATGAACCAAATGGACTTAATAGATATTTATAGAACATTTCATCCTAAAACAAAAGTATACATCTTTTTCTCAGCACCTCATGGTACCTGCTCCAAAATTGACCATATAATCAGTCACTAGACAGGCCTTAACACATACAGGAAGATAGAAATAATTCCATGCATCCTTTCAGATCACCACGGACTAAGACTGGTCTTCAATAACAACGAAAAAAACAGAAAGCCCACATGTACATGGAAGTTGAACAACGTTCTACTCAATGATAACTTGGTCAAGGAAGAAACAAAAAAAAATTAAGTCTTTTTAGAATTTAATGAAAATGAAGGCACAACATACCCAAAAGTAAGGGACAAAATGAAAGCAGTGCTGAGAAGAAAACTCATAGCTCTGATTGCTTGCAAAAAGAAACAGGAGAGAGCATACATTAGCAGCTCAAGGGCACACCCAAAAAGCTGTAAAACAAAAAGAAGCAAATACACCCAAGAGGAGTAGAAGGCAGGAAGTAATCAAACTGAGGACTGAAATCAACCAAGTAGAAACAAAAAGGACTATACAAAGAATCAACAGAACCAGGAGCTGGTTCTTTCAGAAAAATCAACAAGATAGATAATCTCAGCCAGACTAATCAGAGGACACATGGTGTGTATCCAAATTAACAAAATCAGAAAAGAAAAGGGAGACATAACAATAGAGTCTGAGGAAATTAAAAAAAAACATCAGATCCTATTACAAAAGCCTATATTCAACAAAACTGGAAAACCTGGAGGAAATGGACAATTTTCTAGAAAAATACCAGGTACCAAAATTAAATCAGGAACAGAGAAACCATCTAAACAAACTCATAACTCCTAAAGAAATAGAAGCAGTTTTTAAAAGTCTCCCAACCAAAAAGAGCCCAGGACCAGATGAGTACAGTGCAGAATTCTATCTGACCTTCATAGAAGACCTCATACCAATACTATCCAAACTATTCTACAAAATATACACAGATGGAGCACTACCCAATTCCATATATGAAGCCACAATTATGCTTATACTTAAACCACACAAAAACCCAACAAAGAAAGAGAACTTCAGACCACATTCCCTTATGAATAGCAATGGAAAAATACTCAATAAAATTCTCAAAAACTGAATCCAAGAAGACATCAAAACAAGATCCATCATGATCAAGTAGGCTTTGTCCCATGGATGAAAGGATGGTTCAACATACAGAAATCCATCAACGTAATCCACTATGTAAAGAGACTCAATGGGAAAAAAATGATCATCTCATTAGATGCTGAGAAAGCATTTGACAAAATTCAACATCCCTTCATGATACAATACCTGGAAATATCAGGAATTCAAGGCCCATACCTAAACATAGTAAAAGCCATATACAACAAAACAGTAGCTAACATTAAACTAAATGGAGAGAAACTTGAAGCAATCCCATTAAAATCATGGACTAGACAAGGCTGCCCACTCTCTCCCTATTTATTCAATATAGTATTTGAACTTTGAGCCAGAGCGATCAGACAAGGAAAGAAGGTCAAAAGGATTCAAATTGGAAAGGAAGAGTTCAAAATATCACTATTTGAAGATGGTATGATAGTATACTTAAGAGACACCAAAAGTCCCACCAGACCCTGATAACTTCAGCAAAGTGTCTGGGTATAAAATTTACTCAAACAAATCAGTAGCCTTCCTCTACTCAGAGGATAAACAGACTGAGAAAGAAATTAGGGAAATGACACCCTTCACAATAGTCCCAAATAATATAAAATAACTTGGTATGGCTTTAACCAAGCAAGTGAAAGATCTGTATGACAAGAACTTCAAGTCTCTGCAAAAAGAATTTGAAGGATTTCTCAGAAGATGGAAAGCCTTCCCATCCTCATGGATTCGCAACATTAATGCAAACATGGCCATTTTTCCAAAAACAATTTACAGATTCAATGTAATCTCCATCTAAATTCCAACTCAATTCTTCATAGAGTTAGAAAGAGCAATTTGCAAATTAATTGGAACAACAAAAAAACCCAAGATAGTGAAAACTCTCCTCAACAATAAAAGAACTTCTGAGGGAATCACCATTCCTGACCTCAAGTAGTATTACAGAGCAATAGTGATAAAAACTGTATGGTATATATACAGAGACAGGCAGGTTGATCAGTGGAATAGAATTGAAGACACAGAAATGAACTCATACACCTATGGTCACTTGATCTTTGACAATGTAGCTAAAACCATCCTGTGGATAAGAGATAGCTTTTCCAACAAATGGAGGTAATCATGTAGAAGAATGCAAATAGATTCATTCTTATCGCTCTGTACAAAGCCTAAGTCCATGTGGTTCAAGGACCTCCACATCAAAGAAGATACACTCAAACTAAAGAAGGAAAAGTGGGGAAGAGTGTGGATCACATGGGCATTGGGGAAAATTTCCTGAAGAAAACGCCAATGGCTTATGCTCTAAGATCAAAAATCAACAAATGGGACCTCATAAAACTGTAAAGCAAAGGACACTGTCATTAGGACAAAATGGCAACCAACAGATTGATAAAATATCTTTATTTTGGAACTCTCTTTTCCCAAGAGTGAAGTTGTCTTGTTCAAGCTCAATATGATGGTTTTTGCTTTATCTTACTATATTTTGTTTGTCATGTTTGGTTCTTATCTGTTTGAAACCTAGTTTTTCTAATGAAAGACAGAAAAAAAGAGTAGATCTGGATGTGTGGATAAAGTGGTGGGGAACTGGAAGAAGAGGGAAAGGAAATAGTCACCAGGTAATATTTTATAAGATAATAATCCATTTCTTATAAAGGGGGAAATGTTGACCTCTCATTCACTTCAAATAAATTAATCCATAATATCCATGACACCAAATTCAAATTGGTAAAATTTACTTATCATATGAGAATGGAACCAAATGATTAAAATATTAAAGATATGAAAGTCAATCATTTTAGTGTTCTATTCCTAAGAGATTCATTTAATAATCATCAAAGAATTTTCCTATTGATATCTCCATTTCTTATCTCCTCATCACTTAGATCCATCTATTATCTGTATTAGTATCTTAGAGACTTTTGATATCACTGCTACACAACTTTTGTTGAGCTGTCCCTGCAATTCAATTGTCAAATGTTCCAAATGACTCAAAGGTGCACGCATATTGGCTTAGGAATAAATTTATCATGGATAAATAAAAAAGGTACATATTACTGTCAGAACTGTCATACCAGTCAAACTGGACACAGCAATTAGTAGGGTGATAGATGCTAAATCCAGAGATTACTAGAACTTTATGGTTTCCTTTCATCATAAGCAAACAAAATTCAGCAAGTAAAATTATTAAGAACAGTAGAAAATTATGAATACACCCCTCCAATTGATGTCAGTTTCATGGGATAGTGTCCTGCATAGGAAATATCACAAATATATACAGCACTATCAAACAATCATGTTGCAACACAGTTAATTTCACTTCAGCATGATTTTTTGCTAAGTACCCAAATACAGATACTATGTATAATTAGAACATGAAGCTAGCTATAACTGAGTTTTCTTGTCAAGAAATGAAAGCAATCAAGAGTAAATATTCAAACACAAAGCTAAGCTCACTTTTTACTTTCTACATTCCTAACATTTATGACAGATCTCATGATGAGTACTGTTCAAAGCAATATACATTTTGAGCCAATAATAATTGTTATGGTGTCTCAGAAAACAACAGACACATTTTGATTACAAGCTAAGATTTACAAGCATATTTTTAGGTATTTATAATATTTGATTACAGTTACAAACTTCAAGGATTCAATCATCTACATTGCAACAGAACTCTAATGACCTTTATATAATCTACCAAAAGTTTTATGCCAAAATCACAGTTATTTTGGATAAAACATTTACGGTTGGCAAAAGATCAAAGTCAACACCTTTAATAGAGCCCAGAATCTGATTGGTAACTGATCTGAAAATAATTCACAGGTGTTGCATGCTCTATGCATTTCGCCCTTCCATCTGTTCTACATTATAATGATTTTTGAATAGTTAGCATTTTCAGTCAGCTCATGTTAATCCAATATTCAAAATTGTACAGTGGGATCACAGGACAAAATTATCTGACATAAACGAACATGACAAATATGTCCAGGAAGTACAAGATTACGTGAATATTTGTGTGAATCACTGGGGCAGAAATTGTCTTGAGGTACAACTGTTTTCACAATTGAGAAGTTCAAAGTATTATGTAAGTAACACAGCTTACAGTCATGTTTTCATAGACTTTTAAATTGGTATATACTTTATGGAAAAGCTAGTTTATGGCTCCAAAATATCAGTTTATACTATAACTAAACCCAAACCTATTTCAAAATTAAATATCATGTTTAAGTACATGAAACAAAGATATCATCAATAATCATTAGGTGATTAGATATTCTAATGTGATTCTAAAAGATGAAAAATTCATGCTTATGTAATACATATTAAATAAAAGTAATTATTTCTGTATCAAAGTTGTGAAAATTATATTATTTTGACAATGATGGAATCAATATATAATGATATAGTTCAGAAATTGCATATGCTACTTAAGTATTCTCTAACATGTCCTTGATATTTACCTCTGTCTATTTCTCTGTATATCCTTAGCACATATTTTATACCAAAAGTTTAACTTTTTCCTTTCTTTTTGATTTATGAAGAAAATCCTTTTTTTTTTTTTGGTAATGAGTGGCTCAATATATACCTATACAGAAATTACATATGCTACTTAAATATTCTTTAACATGTTCTAACGATTTTGCCTTTGTTTATTCCCATATATAACAACATGTTTACATGTAAAATAATTAATATATCTCTCAGAAGAACCAGGATCATTCATTTAACTGAAGTTTGAAGTTCAATTTGAAGTTAGTATTTTGTAAGCATTCTAGGTAAATTACCATATTTGGCTGTTTGGGCAGTACTTCTTGATACCAGAAATAATGAGGAAAAAAATCATGTTAAAGAAGACGCCCTGACTGAACACTTTTGGGAATATACATTTTAAAAGCACGTTTATGGTTCTTAAACTACATGCTTTTCATACAAAAAGTGCAAACCTAAAGATGACATTTAATATTCTATCGTGCCTGTTATTTTTAGCTAACAGTCTAAAGAGCAGTAAGTTGGAACACTACTGTGTTTAAAATGTACATAGTGGTGAAAATTCAGGTGTCTGTTGTTGAGAATGATGGTTTAGGCATGCTGGTTGGTGAGATAGACTGGCACCAGGGAGTCAAACTTTTCCAATTGGGAACTATTCTGATTGGACACATCCCAGATACCAAGATTGTGAATAAGAACAATTCCTAGGTGCCCTAACAACCAGCGGCAGAGTTCATTGGTTGATGGCCTCTAATTTTAAGAAGACAAACATGGCATCTAGTGTGCAGAGAAAAAGGGCAAGCCCTAAGCCTGAACTTACTGAAGAACAGAATCAGGAAATCTGGGAAGCTTTTGATCTCTTTGGTGTTGATGGAAACAGAACTACAGACATCAAGGAACTAAAGATGCCAATGAGGGCCCTGGGCTTGAGCCCAAGAACGAAGAAATTAAGAAAATGATAAGTGAAATTGATAAAGAAGGAACAGGAAAGGTGAACTTCAGTGACTTTTTGACAGTGATGACTCAGAAAATGTCTGAGAAAGACATGAAAGAATAAATCATGAAAGCTTTCACGCTGTTTAATGATGATGAGACTGGGAAAATATTGTTCAAGAATCTCAAGTGTGTGGCCAAGGAGCTAGGCAAGAACCTGACAGATGAGGAGCTGCAGGAAATGATTGATGAAGCTGATCGAGATGGAGATGGTGAGGTCAACGAGCAAGAGTTCCTGTGTATCATGAAGACCAGCCTCTATTAAGACCAGTGTTTCTTTTTCTACTGCAAGCACATGTGACTAGATTTA
Source organism: Rattus norvegicus (assembly GCF_021556685.1). Classification (NCBI taxonomy): domain Eukaryota; kingdom Metazoa; phylum Chordata; class Mammalia; order Rodentia; family Muridae; genus Rattus; species Rattus norvegicus. The sequence goes on along the minus strand of NC_141554.1, from coordinate 54,944,121 downwards.
GAGCCTGTCACTTTATGAAATATGGCTTTGGAGAACCTCCCTCCCCCAAACTCTGGGGTAACTTTAGCCATGACCTTGAACCTATTTTTGACTTCTGAAGTGTCCTTTGATATTAGGTTCTTTGTACATTTACTTGCTGACTAAGTCAACAGGGCAGAACAAGAGCACATTAAGTGGGAAAAGGGGTCTGAAAGTGAGACTGTGGCCACTCCACCTTCTATTACTTCACCTTGCTCAAGAATTTCGACACAGCTGAAAATAGGCTTCTTAGTTGTCCATGTATCCATGTCCCCATAAGCAGTGCTTGTTCTTAAAATGGTTTTGACTTTCATTTAAGACCACAGTGCAGTTTTCTCTTTTATAAAACCCAATGAATGCTTCCTGGGCCATCTGGATGTGTGTTAATGCATTTGTTTTGCCTTTAAAGAATAAAATCTTTCTTAATTAAAAAAAAAGACAGCCAGTTGAAAGCAGACTGTTCCAAGAGAAATGTCAGTGTCAGGCATATAGAGTGGTCAGTTCCACCAACATTAACTAAGTCATCATTGGGAAGGAATAAGAGATGAGGCTGCAGCTTGGCCATGTTTTCCTCATGGAATCCTGTTCCACTGGAATCACGGCTTGAAAATTTCTATGAAGCATCCAAAATGTAGGGTTACTGAGATAACTAGTTGGGAGTTATTAAGAATAAATAGCTAAGTCCTAGTCTTATTGTGGGTCTCTATATTCAGTCTGAAGGCTATGACCTCTGTGAACACATTAGTTTTCCGGAAAAAAAAATAAGTACACTATGAGGGAAAATGTGATTTCTGATCTTACTGAAACCTGTGAAACCTTTATTTGATGAACCAAGATTTTTACTTTTATTCCCATAAGGGAAAGAAGAATAAATGAATGAATGAATGAATAAATAAATAAAATAATTATTTCAATACAAAACTACTTAAGGGAATTGCAGACAGTGATGAAATGGTTCTACAGGGTGGCAAAATGACTGTTCAAGATAGGACATCTGAACTCTTTGTGTTTCCTCTTCTACACAGTGTATCTACAGTTGCTCCCCTCCATTGCACAACTGAAGATATACCTCAGGAAGCACTGGAGCAGATGAAAATGCTCCCATGCCGGTGTCCGTTCTATATTGCCCATGAACACTGCAGTTCCTGGATTAAAACATGGAGCTTTACAAATTCTAAACAAACAACAAGCAATCAAATTTACACGCCATGAATAAGGTAGTATACAAAATTTAACAATTAGTGCTTTTAAAATAAAAATTAAATACTCTCATTGTGCATGTGCAGGTACACATGCATAGACACATACATCTGTTGTTGCACGTGTATGTTTGTGTTTGTGTGTATGTGTGTGTTCTTGTGAGTGTTTCGAGTCTCCAAGGATTTAATAGCAATTGAGGTAATCAGACTAAATACAATTGCATATGGAAAAACTGACTAAGAGGGCTTGCACACCAGAATACATTAGGTCCTTTTGGCTGCAGAAATAGACCAACTTCCCAGCCACATAATTTAACTTAGGAAGGGTACAATGAGATGGCTCAACTGCTAAAGGTGCATGCTACCAAGCCTTGGGAGGCAAGATAATCCACAGGGCACACAGAGTGGAAGAAAAGAACCAACTCTTCCAAGTTATCTATTGACCTCTACACATATGCCTACTCAAAAATAAGGATATATACAATGAAAGAATAAGTGAATGAATGGATAAATAAATAAATAAATAAATAAATAAATAAAGGATGAAATAAAGGGAAGAACAGGCAAACTGGGAATATTTATGCATCTGCTACTATATGTATTTATTCAGAATATACCATAAATTCTAGAGAACATTTTACAATATAAGTTATAGCAAAGAAAAGAGCACATTTTACTTGTGAATAATCTTGCATTTGTAAATGAAAGACATATGATGAAGAGCCAAGAAAGCAGTACTATGATCAGGGAATGCCTGAATGGGGAATGACTTTTCTGGAAGAGTGGGGTAGGGTGTGAATCGTACACAAAGGGAAAATTAAGTGTAGGGTTACTAGTTTAGAAACATGGTGGGCACAATAGAGAAAAATCAAACCAGACAATGTACATGGAAGATAATGATGTATAATGAGAGGCATAAGAAATAAGGTAGAATGGACAGCCAAATCCCATATAAAACAAGCATGATATGCCATTTAAATTTTTTGTATGTTGACAGGATGTCTGCGGATGAAATAAACTAGTGTATATTTTAACAAAACCTGCCAGGCTTTTATGTAGATATTAAAAAACGGAAAGAAAAGTAAATCTTTTTTTTTTTTGCAATAGCAAGAGGAGTTTAATACGGCTGCACTAATACAAGTTAGTATGCTACCATGGTTGCCATGAAAATGTAACTTAAAACCAGATTAGGATGATTTGATACTTACGATGCATTAGAACAATGGTTATCAAATTGTGATCTCTGGTCCATCAGCATCAACATTGACTGCACCAACCTAGAGAATAGTCAGTAATCTTTAGGTTGAGCCCTGTAGGTGATAGCACTATGTCACAAGTTCTGTGAGCTATGGGCTAAGACTAAATGTCTCCCATGTTCTGAATCACTAATCCAAGTGTATGCAATATAAGAAGCATATGTGGTAGAAATGAAGAATTATCTATAAAATGAGAACTTTTGAGTGCATGTATAATAAGAAAACAGTACAAATATTACGTATGTGCATTGATTCTTTACACAAAATCTAAACATTTTCTAAAATCAGACAAAACTGGGGTTTATTTGTCATGCCACAGCATGATACTGAGTACAAGATTTAATTAAAACTAATACCATTCTTTTATGTAAAAGTAGCTGAATTTAATGAATTCATTTGTGGCAATGAACAATTACTTTGAAGATTTTCAGAAAAGCTAGGTCTTCGGTATTTTAAGATACTTGGTATTTTCCCCCCAATGATGGACACTTACTTTAACAGAAACAGAAAACCCCAAATCAACATTAATTGTCCATAATGAATAGGTTACACAGTCAGCAGTCTAGAATTGAAATATGAAGAAAAACCTGAATATTTTGAGTAGCTATTCTGGACTGAATTATAATCAGTCACAATAGAGATTTGATAAATGAAAAAAATTATGAATGTCAGCCATCAAAAATAAATCTAATAGGAAAAGTATTTACACTTGCAATTTCATTTTAAAATATATGTAAGAGAATTCCTTTCCTGGAGTAAACACTTAAAGGAAATGGTTAAAATGATTAATGTTAATATATATATATATATGTATATATATATATAGTTTCATAGATCCCTATGTATATCCTGATGTTGTTTGGATATGAAGTGTCCCTCACAGGTGCATTTCTGAAGACTTGGCAATACTATCTTTGAGATTATTTTAACTTAAGGAGCTATGGCTAGTCCCAGGCCTCTCTCTGACTCCTTCTCACATCCTTTGCATCATGATATGCTCTTGAGGCACAATCCAATAATAATAAAATCAACTACTGAAGCTATGTTCACACCTGTAATTCAAATACAGGAAAAGCTGAAGCAGGATGCTGCAAAATGCATTCCAAGCCAATCTGGTGAGTTGCACCAGCAGGAGAGTCTGTCTTTACAAATGCAAATTAAATCACAAAACAACATACATGGTATGCACTCACTGGTATGTGCATATTAGCCCAAAAGCTCACAAAGGTCATGGTTCAACCCACAGACCACATGAAGCTCAAGAAGAAGGAAGACCAAAGTGTGGGTACTTAAGTTTGTCTTAGAAGGGGGAACAAAATATTTACAGGAGGAAATACTGAGAGAAACTGCCAGAGCCTGACAAATACAGAGGTGAATGCTTGCAGCCAACCACTGGACTGAGAACAGGAACCCCAGTGGAGGAGTTAGAGAAAGGACAGAAGGAGCTGGAGGCATTTGGAATCCTGTAGGAAAAACAGCAATACCAACCAAGCAGAACCCCTGAGCTGCCAGGGACTAAACCACTAACCAAAGGGTACAGATGGAGCAACCCATGGCTCCAGTCACATACATAGCAGAGGATGGCTTTGTTGGGCATCAGTGGAAAGAGAGGCCCTTGATCTTGTGAAAGCTCAATACTCCAGTGTAGGTGAATGACACAGCAGGGAGCAGGAGTGTGTGGTGGGGAGCACCCTCGTAGAAGCAGGGGCAAGGGGGATAGGATAAGGGGTTTCCAGGAGGGGAAACTAGGAAAGGGGATAACATTTGAAACATAAATAAAGAAAATATCCAATGTTTTAAACATTCAAATAGAAATCACCCATTACTTGGGAATTTAATTTTAAGGGTATGTGTTAGTCATCATGCCTGTTTGACTGGATTAAAGTAGCATTTTGTTTAAATCACAAGGAAAAACAAAGATGTTCAAAAGAACTCAGTCAGTTCTGTTATACTCTTAATAAAATATAAAAATGTCTATTAAAAAACAAAATAAACATGCAAAGTAAGATAGGAATGAAAGACAAAACAAAAAATTAAAATCATCCACATGAGAGTGAACTAACACCTCTGAAACTGTAATCTAAAATTAAAAAATAAAACAAACTCCTTTGAATTTTTTATCTTGATGTGCATCTATTACAAAGTTTTAAAATTAGCACATATACACATTCATCTTATACTAAATGTGATAATATACTTTTCATTGGACTTCAACCTATTAGGACGAGTTATAGCATCAATAAATTAGATAGTGTTAACGTATATGGCTGCATAAGCTCTATCACTATGTTGGGAATATTGGTGACAGGAAGCTTGCCTGCACACAGAGGCTTGCTTTCCTTGGAAAGATCAACTAGCAGACAGTGTTTAGAATGTAGGACTAGGGTCTCTTGATTATTAAATTTGTGTAATTTCACAACAGGTCAACAGATCAGAACACTAACAGGGCAAGGAGGAACTGGGACTGGGCTATAAACTTCAAAATTGTACCTGATGTGATCCATGCTTGTTACAAGAAAAGTCACAAAGTCTCTCAAAGAGTGCCACAGCCTAAAGGCCATACATTCAAACACATGAGTCTATGGGGGATATTTCACATTCAAGTCATAGTGGATCCTTAGTTGAAAGGTAAATTGACACTAATTACTGTGTTTAATCTGTTTGTGGCAAATAGTAAGTGAATATTAAAATGTATTCTCTTATACATTATAACCACTTACATACTATTTTATAGCACAAAAGTTTGAACAACTTCTTAAATAAGTACATATAGTTGTTAATAATAATATAGAACAGTCAATGTTAAATGCTAAGATAACTAAACTCACTATATACATTTAAAAATATACAGCAGAAGACTGAAGTTAGTTCTTATGAAGGGAATAGGCCATACAGAAACACAACTGTTACTCCCATTCAGATGGACAGTTTCTATTAGCCCTGTGCATTTCTACCCAAGTTCACATATGTTTCTGATTTAAAGCTTGTATCTTGAGCTTATTGATTAGTATTCAAGGCACAAGTGTGAGTCTGGTAGTCTAAAAGTGCCTGATAAATTTTATGTCTTCCACCTTCTGGGAATTCCCATTGAGTAATAAAATTTTAGAATGAAAGTTCAATTCCTTTATTCAAAAAAGGGGCAGAGTTTCAAATTTACATTGTACTCCTGGGATAATCTTCATTGGGTTAGTTTGCGTAGGGTACTTGACTTGAATATTTTCCTTTCCTTTGTTTCCTATTCATCTCTGACGCTGATCACTCTGCTTTATCACTGACGATAGTACAATTTATATTTGCTTTTGTTTAGAAAGTAGAAATCTAATATAAACATTATGCTTTTAGAGATAAATTCCACATAGAGGTAGAGATGAGAGTTCTACAGAGAGTGGGAACAGTAATATGGTTTTACCTATTAGCCACGAAATTGGTTCTTTTCACTTTTGTCTGTATACTTTCTTCATGTTCACTACTAAATATTAATATATAATCATTTCTATGATTATCTTTAAAAGGATATTTATTTATTTATATGTATGTAAATATCTGTGTAAGCATGAACAAATGAGTACAAGGCCTTTGGAAGCTAAAAAAGAGCATCAAATTTCATGAAGGTAGTTACTGGTGTTGTTAGACACCTGATATGTGTACCAGGAATGAGACTTCAGTTCTCTTCTAGAGCAGCAAGTAATGATCCATCCCTATAGCCCAATTTTCTATGATTCTTGATAATTGTTTTTGAATCCAAAAACTTCTATTTTTTAGAAGACATTCTCTTTAGAAGACATTTTCTCTTTCAGGCATTTTCATGCATAATGTCCATATAAAAATCTTTTCAAATCATTCTTTCTGGAGATACCTTTCGCCTAGTAAAAACATTTCATCAATGTAAAGACAGCTTATAAAAACTATATTTCCAGGAATATGAGTTACTCTTCTTTCTCATCCTTGAACTATTTCATTAACTTTTAGAATTAAATTGAAAAATAAATATTAAATTTAAGATTTTCTTATGTTCCTTTATATTTTCTTTACCTCTTCTTTAATAAGAAAGTGAGATACTTTAAATATCTCTATTACCATGTATTTTGACATTATACACAATGGCACTACTAATCAATGTCTGCTGAAAACCTCCTTATACCATCGGTGGTCCTCCGTATACAGGAAATGGAGTAGATAGAAATGAGAGAATTCCACTGTTCTTTCTATCATTACAGAACAATACAATTTAGTTTTGTTGCTAACTCCAACAGTGATTAAAAATACCAGAAAATGAAACAAGCTGGAGTTATTTTTAATTAGTCTGTACTATGCTAGAAGTGTTCTCATTATTTGCAAGAACTATAAAAGAAAATCTAAGTATGTTAAGTAATAAAATTTGAGAAAAATTCTATCTAGATGTAAAAATTGTACCTAGATGACAGGTTGTGTTACTATTGAAGTGATTACTTACTAGTGTCAGTAGCATACTTTTGGTGAATTATGCCACTACTGTGCTGTAATCTAATATATTTTGAGTAGAAAATAGTTCTCCAGTTGGTTGTGTTGTTGTTGTTGTTGTTGTTGTTGTTGTTGTTGTTGTTGTTGTTGTTGTTAAGTGCTAGTACAAGAAATGTGGCCATTTAAAATCATGCTTTGAATCAATTTCATTTAACACTTTTCTGGCTGCCCTGCTACATTATATTATGTTAGGAAATGTATACGACATTTATAAATCTAAGAGGTTACATTTAAAAAACCCTGTCTATCTCTATTGCAAGACACGTATAGATGAATTTGAAATCATTAGTTTTGTCTTTTGAAAACATTCTGGGGAATAGAAAATGACTATGATTAACACTAAAGGTTCTTACCATGTTTCCATATAATTTCATGATAAAATATAGTGTAATCTATTTTTTTGTATTTTTATTGGATAATTTTTTGTTTCATTTTACATGTTATTCCATTTCTTGGTTTCCTGTCCATAAGCCCCCTACCCCATCTCCTTCCCCTCCTTCCATAAGGGTATTCCCACTCACCAACCACTCCCATTCTCGCCTACCCACACTGACATTCCCCTACACTGGGGTACAGCCTTGGCAGGATCAAGGGCTTCTCCTTACATTGGTGCCCAACAAGGCAATTCTCTTCTACATAGGCATGGGACTATGTATCTGTCCACGTGTAGTCTTTGGGTAGTGGTTTAGTTCCTGGGAGCTCTCGTTGGTAGGCATTGTTGTTCTTGTGGGGTTGCAAGCCCCTGCAGCTCCTTCAAACCTTTCTCTCATTCCTCCAATGGGGACCCCATTCTCAATTCAATGATTTGCGGCTAGCATTTGCCTCTGTTTTTCCATGCTCTGGTTGAGCCTCTCAGGAGACAGTTATATAAGGCTCCTGTCAGCATGCACATTTTGGCATCATTTATGTTGTCTAGATTTGGTGACTGTATATGTATGTATATAGGCTGTTTCCCCAGGTATTGCCAGCATTTGTTGTCACCTGAGTTTTTGATCTTATGATTCTGTCTGGGATGAGGTGAAATCTCAGGGTTATTTTGATCTACATCTCCCTGATGACTAAGGATATTGATCATTTCTTTAGGTACTTCTCAGTCAATAATACACATGTGTATTTTTCTGTAATTGGGTTGCCTCACTCAGGATGATATTTTCCAGTTCCATCCATTTGCCTATGAATTTCATAAAGTCGTCGTTTTTGATAGCTGAGTAATATTCCAATGTGTAGATGTGCCACATTTTCTGTATCCATTCCTCTGTTGAAGGGCATCTGGGTTCTTTCCAGCTTCTGGCTATTATAAATAAGGCTGCTATGATTATAGTGGAGCACATGTGTTTGTTATATGTTGGGGCATCTTTTGGGTATATGCCCAAGAGAGGTATAGCTGGATCCTCAGGCAGTTCAATGTCCAATTTTCTGAGGAACCTCCAGACTGATATCCAGATTGGTTGTACCAGTCTGCAATCCCACCAACAATGGAGGAGTGTTCCTCTTTCTCCACATCCTCGCCAGCATCTGCTTTTGTCAGAGTTTTTGATCTTAGCCATTCTGACTGGGCACTGCTTTCCTTGTTTCTCAGAAATTTGTGTGTGTTGTGCCTTTATATTCATTAAATTCTAAAAAGTCTTTAATTTCTTTTTTTATTTCTTCTTTGACCAAGTTATTGAGTAGAGCATTGTTCTACTTCCATGTACATGTGGGCTTTCTGTCATATTGTAGTTACTAAGGACCAGTCTTAGTCCCTGGTGATTTGATAGGATACATGGGATTATTTCAATCTTCTGTCTGTTGAGGCCTGTTTTGTGACTGAATGTATGGTCAGTTTTTGAGAAGGTACCAAGAGGTACTGAGAAGAAGGTATATTCTTTTGTTATAGGATGAAATGTTCTATAAATATCTGTTAAATTCATTTGTTTCATAATTTCTGTTAGGTTCTCCATTTCTCTATTTAGTCCTGTTTCTGTGATCTGTCCATTAATGAGAATTGGGTGTTAAAATCTTTCACTATTATTGTGTGAGGTTCATTGTTTGCTGTGAGGTTTAGTAAGATTTCTTTTATGAATGTAGGTGCACTTGTATTTGGAGCATAGATATTTAGGATTGAGAGTTCATCTTGGTGGATTTTTCCTTTGATGAATATGAAGTGTCCTTTGTTACCTTTTTTGATAACTTTTGGTTGAAATTCGATTTTATTCAGTATTAGAATGGCTTCTCCAGCTTGTTCCTTAGGACCATTTGCTTGGAAAATTGTTTCCCATCTTTTTACTCTGAGGTCGTGTCATTCTTTGTCTCTGGGGTGTGTTTCCTGTATGCTGCAAAAGGCTGTGTCCTCTTTTTGTATCCAGTCTGTTAGTCTATGTCTTTTTATTGGGGAATTGTGTCCATTGATGCAAAGAGATATTAAGAAATACTAATTGCTGTTTCCTGTTATTTTTGTTGTTAGACTATAATTATGATTGTATGGCTATCTTCTTTAGGGTTTGTTGCAAGAAGATTAATTTCTTCCTTTTTCTAGTGTGTAGTTTTCCTCCTTGTGTTGGAGGTTTCTATCTATTATCTTTTGTGCTGCTGGATTTGTGGAGAGATATTGTGTAAATTTGGTTTTGTCATGAAATATCTTGATTTCTCCATGTATGTTAATTGAGAATTTTTCTGGATATAGTAGCCTAGGCTTGCATTTGTGTTCTCTTAGTGTCTGTATGACGTCTGTTCACGATCTTCTGACTTTCATAGTCTCTGTTGAGAAGTGTGGTGTAATTCTGATAGTCTGCCTTATATGTTACTTGACCTTTTCCCCTTACTGCTTTTAATATTCTTTCTTTGTTTTGTACATTTGGTGTTTTGACTATTATGTGATGGGAGGAGTTTCTTTTCAGTTACAATCTATTTGTAGTTCTATAGGCTTCTTGTATGTTTATGGGCAATTCTTTCTTTAGTTTATGGAAATTTTCCATAATTTTGTTGGAGATATTTACTGGCCCTATAAGTTGGGAGTCTTTGTTCTCTTCTATACCTATTATCCTTAGGTTTGATCTTCTTTTTGTGTCCTGGTTTTCCTGGATGTTTTGGGATAGGAGCTTTTTGTGTTTTATATTATCTTTGATGGTTGTTTCCATGTTTTCTATGGTATTTTCTTCCCCTAAGATTCTCTCTTCAATCTTTTGTATTCTGTTGGTGATGTTTGTTTCTATTACTCTAGATCTCTGTCTTTTGTTTTCTATCTATAGGTTTGTCTCCCTTTGTGTTTTCTTTATTTTTTCCATTTTCCTTTTTAAATCATGGATGCTTTTGTTCAATTCCTTCATGTGTTTGGTTGTATTCTCCTGTAATTAAGGGACTTTTGTGTTTCCTCTTTAAGGCTTCTACTTGTTTCCATATGTTGTCCTGTATTTCTTTAAGGGAGTTATTTATGTACTTCTTAAAGTCCTGTATCATCATCATGAGATGTGATTTTTAAATCCAAATCTTACCTTTCTGATGTGTTTGGATATCCATTATTTGCCTTGGTGGGAGAACTGGGCTGTGATGATGCCAAGGAATCTTCGTTTTTGTTGCTTAGTTTCCTGTGATTGCCTTTCCCATAGGGTTTGCTCTGGTGTTAGCTTGTGTTGCTGACTCTGACAGTAGTTTGGCCCTCATTTAAGCTTGTGTGTCAGCACTCCTGTAGACCTCTTTTCTTTTAGCCAGATATGGGAACAGAGAGCTGCTCCTGGGTTTGTGTGTCCTGAAGCCTCCAGGCAGGTTGCTTGGAGTAGATCAGTTGGTCTTACCTCTGCTCTCACGTGTGTCACTGGTCCAGGTGCCTGTTTTTCAGTTCTGGGATCAGGCAGAAACCTGAAGGGTCCTGCCCTTGACTGCTCCTAGATTCCTGTATCTAGAGGGCACTATGCAGGCTCCTCTTGGGTCAGGAATGTGAGCAAAAGTCGTGGTCTCTCTTGAACTCTCAGGATTGTTTGCACTTCTGAAAGTCCAGCTCTCTCTTCTGGGATTATGTTCATCTCAATGTAAATATAGTATACATGAAATTTTCTCTAGCACAAGACTCAGTATTCTTGTTTTCACTTCTGAGTCCTTGTTGCCATAGAAAATTTCATGAGACCCCCATGTGCACAGATCTATATAAATCAAATGTAGCTGATAATAATTATTAAATAAATACATTTAAAATTTCTGGTATACAAATAATTCATGATTTATTAAAGAAGAGAGAAAATTTATATACCGCCGAGATAGATTGTTTTTACTTTTTATGTTGAATACTGACTGAATATTTAATATTGAGTGATATGGTGCATTATCACAATTTTTAGATGTATCACTATTTTGAACTAATCATGGTCAAATATTAGTTTCCATAAACATATATTACAAAATGACAACTTTGTCTGTATCATTTCAGAAAGTGTCAGACATTCTGCCCTAAGTCCAAGCCCAAATACCTTTTATAACTCTGTAGAATCTTGTGTCAGTTATCTTCAGGGATGTTTTAAATCACATTCTAATATGATCCACCACAGAGATAGTGCTTTTAAATATACATGCCAGAAAAAAATGGAAAAATATTACACGTTTTTGTTTCCTATAATCAAACTATTATGTTTCTATATGGGCATAAACCTTTGTGTGTACAGAAAAAATGCTGCAATTCATAGTGTATAATAGTTTCAATAGATATTGCAACTAAAAGAAGCTACTTGTAACCCTTGTTCTTTTTGATCTTTCTCCTAGGTACTTGGTACCATTTAATGTACTATTCATATATCTTATTTATTTTATGTTTCTTAATGTTAAAAACTCAACACAACAGAAGCACATTTTTTATTGTTGCATTTCTAGTGACTTGGACTACATCTGACACACAGTGGATGGATACTTTTAAAATTTGCTACTGATAGAGGTTATGTAATGGCTTACTTATTCTTCAGTTATACTTCTTACCTGTGGTGATTTGAATAAGGATGACACCTTTAGGTTCACATATGTGAATGTTTGGTTCCTCATTGGTAGAGCTGTTTTCTGTAGAGGAATTTTAATCTAGCAATATAGCAAGTCTGGCAAGTATCACATACAAAGACCTAGGTCCATATGATCAGGCTAGAATGCAGACACAACACACACATTTAATCCTCGTGGCTGGAATACATGCCAGAATCTACTTTCAATCCATTTGGCTGAAATCCTTTAGTGTACAACTTTAATCCCAAACAATGACAACTAACCGAGGGGCACACGAATTGGCAAATTGGAGAAAGATTTGACAGAATTAGCTAGATAGGGTACACCTAACTCACACAAGAACAGCACAGTAAAGATGAACTATTGAATAGTGTAGGGAGAGAGAGTGAGTCAGTGGGGAGTCACCGCAGTGACTGCTGTTTAGTGGAGTTGAGTTCATTCGTGAGTTCATGCAGTTCAGTGCAGGTCAGAAGAGGAAGTTGAAGCCAAAGAATAAGAAAGAGCCAGAAGATTAGAGCAAGTTGCCAGAGTCTGAGGCCAAGAAGAACAATTCATTGGGCAGCTGAGAGAAGCAGGTCAGTTTGGAGAGGAATTTGAGCCAGAAAAGCTGAGTTGCACCAGCCAGCATGAGTTCAGAAAGGGTGAAGTTATAGCAGTAAGCCTCTCAGAGGACAATTACATCTAGGGAATAAATGTTACTTTTACTGTTTGGGAAGAATTAGAAAGTATGACCTTGTTGGTGGGTGAATGGGCTTTGAGATTTCAGAATTCTACCCCAGGCTCAATTTCACTCAGTTTGTCTGCTTCTGGTCTAAGGATAAGAATGTAAGCATTCAGCTACCAATCTCAGCATCAAGCCTATCGCTCCTGCCCTTGATGATCATGGATCAACACTATGAATCTTCAAGCAAGCTCCGAATTATTCCCTTGTATAAGACTTGACAATTATATTTGAACTTAGCCATAGAACAATAACTAAGAGAAAGTTGGTACTAAAAGTGAAGCATTTTTGTGACAGACATAATCATGGTGCTCGATGAAGAAATAGGGATGACTTTGGGATTCTGGACTGGAAAAGTGATTGAATTTGTTAAGTAGGGATTAACGGTCCATCCAATGAGAACTTGGGAGACAGTAGTGCTTGGAGCAATGCAAACCATGGAAGCCCAGCTAGAGGTGTGAGAAGGGAATAACATTAGAGACCATTAGCCAAGAATGTGTCTGCGTTTTGCTCTTGTTCCAAAAAATATGTCTGAGGCTAAATTGAAGAGGTTTGGATTAATATCATTAGCAGCATAGATTTTTTAAGACAGTCTCGTGTTGACTTCCTGCTTATCAATGATGGCTATTATGCACCCTACAATGAAAAAGAGCAAGCAGGGCAAAATGAATACAAAACACACCATTTGAGAAGAAAAGAGAAAGCCATGCAATGTAATGTTAGAGCCAAGTCCTATGCTGAAGGAGAAAAGAAAAAAATGTTGATGCTAACTGGAATAAAGGAAGTGGTACTATTAGGGTGAGACACAGCTGAGCTAATCCTACAGCACATGAAAGAAAAAGGCCAGAGGGATTTCTTCCTTATAAAGGAGGATAATAGACAACAGACAACAACATCAACAATGATAAGCTTATGCAAATGTAAATCAATTAGAGGGCCTTGTCATGGTGTTTCATCACAGCATTAGAAAAGTTAATAAGACATTACACTATAAAAGAGGATATAAATGTCTTCTATTTTAAAAGTAGCACGGTATATTTAATCAATTTTCTTTCAGTTTATACCCAATTAACTATGGAAAGTACTAAATTTCTTTCTCAAAATTATTTAAAACATATTTTAACTTTATCCATAATTTTAATTTGACAGATGAATAATATTTATATTTATAATTTATAATTTTGGAATTAGCATTATAATCTATCAGGATTCATACATAAATACATACCCATATTTTACATACAAATACAATCATATACATGTGTATGCATGTATATAAAATTGATAAGCAATGAGCAGGTTTATGTGTGTATGTTTACATATGGTCAAACTTTCTTGGGTGCTCAGGAAGAAATGACTTTATTTGTACTGAACATTCAATTTATGTGTTATTATTTCCTAATCAATAAAGGTTCATGACTATTTATATAGTACAAATAGTCTACTGATAATTTAAATATACAGGTGAATATGTGAAGTTTTCACATCAATGCTATCCAATTTCTAATAGAGAATTTGACTATCCACCTACTATGGGCTTTACAGGAGCCTGTAATCAATACTATACAAATACTCAGAGGCAGCTGTGTATGTTTAACTCAACTCGATGTTTGTATGTATGTATAAAATGAAGATGTAGAGCTCACATGTTAGTGGGTATTATCCAATGGATCTGTAATTTTAATTCATTTGCTTTCTTGGATTGGGACAATGTAAAGCACACAAAATATAGGAAAAATGTAGAAATTGTTAAAGCTATTGTTTTCCATGCTACTTGCATACTAATTAACTGTCCTTTCTTATTTGCAACCTCAAATATGGGAAATGTTTCCCCTTTCTTCTAGCAGATGACATGGTTATCAAAATACTTTCATTGAAGAATGACTACCTAAAAAGAAAATTGAAGTAATTTTACTTTATCTGCAATGATATATTACTAGACCCCTTCTACTAAAGTATTGCCCAAGAAAATTTGTAGAAGCCCGAAAGCGTCAATCAGGCTGAAATTTAACATCAATAATTATTTTATCAATTTTTTATATAAGAAGACAATGCGAAAATGTAAACTAAATTGATTAAAGACATTTTCAGAAGGCTAAGGTTTAAATAGTGTTTCTAAATTTACTAAAGGAACGATAACTATGCATATATATGCATTATGTGTGTGTGTGTGTGTGTGTGTGTGTGTGTGTGTGTAACTTTGAGAATGTTTTACATATTTGGAGAGAGAAAATTCTACAGAAAACATAACATTTATTAAAAGGGGATAAAAGTTAATGGATTTTTAAATTTCACTTATTTTTTTTTTTTTTGGTTCTTTTTTTTTTCGGAGCTGGGGACCGAACCCAGGGCCTTGCGCTTCCTAGGTAAGCGCTCTACCACTGAGCTAAATCCCCAGCCCCCTTAAATTTCACTTATATATGTAGTGAAGTGGTAGAAATACAAAATAATAGAAAAAGACAAAAATATAAAACTAAGGAAAGAAATTGCTTCCTACATGTTGAGTAATGATAAGATATGTGTTGTAGAGGGGAAGCTAAGTGAAATCAAGAGGCACACATCTTGATTTTTAATTTTATTTTTGTTGGATATTTTATGTATTTACATTTCAAATGTTATCCCCATTCCCACCTTTCCCATACCCCCTCCCCTGCTTCTATGAAGCTGCTCAACTCCAACCACCCACTCTAACCTCAACAGTCTGGAATTACGTTACATTGGGGAAATGAACCTTCACAGGACCATCCATGTGTACTCATT
The DNA here is from genome assembly GCF_021556685.1 of Rattus norvegicus. NCBI lineage: Eukaryota > Metazoa > Chordata > Mammalia > Rodentia > Muridae > Rattus > Rattus norvegicus. The sequence continues at coordinate 54,928,711 of NC_141554.1, read as the reverse complement.
GGTTGGTGGTTTAGTCTCTGGAAGCTCAGGAGGGTCTGGTTGGTTGATATTGTTGTTCTTCCTATGGGGTTACAAACCCCTTCTGCTCATTCAGGTTCTTCTCTAACTCCTCCATTGGGATCCCCTTGTTCAGTCCAATGATTATCTGTAACCACCCTCACCTGTATCAATAAGGTTCTGGCAGAATTTCTCAGGAGACATCCATATCAGGCTCTGTTCAGCAAGCACTTCTTGGTATCTGAAATAGTATCTGAGTTTGGTGGCTACATAAGAAATGGATCCCCATTTGGGGTAGTCTCTGGATGACCTTTTCTTTAGTCCCTGCTCCACTCTTTGTCCCTGTATTTTCTCCCATGTGTATTTTGTTCTCCCTTCTAAGAAGGAATGAAGCATCCACATTTTGGTCTTCCTTCTTCTTGGGCTTCATAAGATCTGTGAATTTTTTCTTAGGTATGCCAAGCTTTTGGGCTAATATTCACTTATCAGTGAGTACATATCATGTGGGTTCTTTTGTGATTGTGTTACCTCACTCAGGATGATATATTCTAGTTCCTTCCATTTGCCAAAGAATTTCATATAGTCATTGTTTTTAATTGCTGAGTAATACTCCATTGGGTAGATGTATCACATTTTCTGTATCCATTCCTCTTTTGAAGAAATACTGTCTCTATGACCTCTGGTTAGTCTTAGGTTTATCGATCTAATTGATAATCTCAAAGAAATAGCTCCTGGTTTTTTTTTTTTTTTTTTTGTGTGTGTGTGTGTGTGTGTGTGTGTGTGTGTGTGTCATTTTTGTTTCTACTTGGTTGATTTCAGCTCTAAATTTGATTATTTCCTGACTTCTACTCCTCTTGGGTATTTTTGCATCTTTTTGTTCTAGAGATTTTAGGTGTGCTGTCTAGCTTTTAGTGAATGCTCTCTCCAATTCCTTTTTGGAGGCACTCAGAGCTATGAGTCTTCCTCTTAGCACTGTTTTCATTGTATCCCATAATTTAAGTATCTTCTGCCTTCATTTTCACTGAATTCTAAAAAGTCTTTAATTTCTTTCTTTATTTCTTCCTTGACCAAGTTATTACTGAGTTGAACATTGTTCAGACTCCATGTGTATGTTGTCTTACTGTCATTATTGTTATTGAAGTACAGCTTTAGTCCATGATGATCGTATAGAATTCATGGGATTATTTCTATCTTCTAGTATCTGGTGAGGCCTATTTTGTGAATGATTATATGGTTAGTTTTTGAGAAGGTACCCTGAGGTGCTGAGAAGAAGGTGTATTCTTTTGTTTTAAGATGAAATGTTCTAAAGATGTTTGTTAAATTCATGGTTCATAACTTCTGTTAATTTCATTGTGTCTCTGTTTAGTTTTTGCTTCCATGAACTGTCCATTAGTAAGAGTTGGGTGTTGAAATTTCCCACTAGTATTGTGTGTGGTGCAATTTATGCTTTGTGCTTTAGTAAAGTTTCTTTCATGAACATGGATGCTCTTGAACTTGGACCATAGATGTTCAGAATTCAGAATTCATCTTGGTTGATGTTTTTTTCTTGGTGAATATGAAGTGGCCTTCCTTATCTTTTTTGATAATTTTTGGTTGAGAGACGATTTAATTCTATAATAGAATGACTACTCGAGCTTGTTTGTTAGGACCATTTGCTTGGACAAATATTTTCCAGCCTTTTACTCTAAAGTAGTGTCTGTCTTTGTCATTGAGGTGTGTTTCTTGTATGCAGCAAAAATGCTGGGTCCCCTTTAAATATCCAGTCTGTTAGTCTATGCCTTTTTATTGGGGAATTGAGTCCATTGATGTTAAGAGATATTAAGCAATAGTGATTGTTGTTTCCTATTACTTTTGTTGTTAGAGGTAGAATTATGATTGTGTGGCTATCTTTTTTTTGGTTTTGTCACAAGATGATTGCTTTTGTTAGGGCATAGTTTCCCTCCTTGTGTTGTAGTTTTCCATCTATTATCTTTGCACTTCTGGATTTGTGGAAAGATATTGTGTCAGTTTTGTTTTGTCTTGAAATATCTTTGTTTCTCCATTTATATTAATTGAGAATTTTGCTGGATATAGTAGACTAGGCTAGCATTTATGTTCTCTTAGGGTCTGTATTTCATCTGTCCAGGATCTTCTGGCTTTCATAGTCTCTGGTGAGAAGTCTGGTGTAATTCTGATAGTCTGCCTTTATATGTTGCTTGACCTTTTCCCCTTACTTTTAATATTATTTCTTTATTTTGTTTATTTGCTCTTTTGTCTATTATGTGACAGGAGAAATTTCTTTTCTGGTACAATCTATTTGGAGTTCTGTAGGCTTCTTGTATGTTTATGGGCATCACTTTCTTTAGGTTAGGTGAGTTTTCTTCTATAATTTTGTTGAAGATATTTACTGGCCCTTTAAGTTGGGGAATTTTCACTCTCTTCTACACTTATTATCCTTAGGTTTGGTCTTCTCATTGTGTTCTGGATTTCCTAGATGTTTTGGGTTAGGATCATTTTGCTTTTACATTTTCTTTGACTATTGTGTCAATGTTTTCTGTGGGTTCTTCTGATCCTGAGTTTCTCTCTTCAGTCTCTTGTATTCTGTTGGCGGTCATTGTGTCTATGACTTCTGATCACTTTCCAAGGTTTTCTATATCCTGGGTTGTCTCTCTTTGCTATTTCTGCATTGTTTCTATTTCCATTTTTAGTTCCTGTATGCTTTTGTTCAATTTCTCGACCTGTTTGCTTTAGTTTTCCTGCAATTGTTTAAGGGGTCTTTGTGTTTCCTATTTAAATGCTTCATTTACCTGTGTTGTCCTCTATTTCTCTAAGGCTGTTATTTATGTATTTCTTAAAGCCCTCTATCATCATCATGAGATGTGATTTTTAAAACTAAATCTTGCTTTTCTTGTGCGTTTGGATATCCGGTAATTTCTTTTGATGTTCTGATGATGCCTAGTTATCTTGGTTTCTTTTGCTTAGGTTCTTGTGCTTGCCTCTTGCCATCTCATTATCTCTGAGGTTAGTTTGTCTTGCTGTCTCTGACTGGAGCTTGTTGCTCCTGTGTGCCTGTGAGCCTGTGACTTTTGGAGTGAGATTGCTCCAGGTAGACCAGCTATCTAAGGGCAGGTTTTGGGTCTAAGAGCTGTGGGACTGCCCCAGCTCTGGACACAGATGTATACCAGAAGGATCCTAGGCTACCCTTTAGCTCCTTTGTCTTCGTGCTCCCAGCATGTTTCTCCTTGTAAAGTCAATTCAGAGTAAGTGGGGTCCCATCTGTGCGCCGTAGGCATGGGAGGGAGAGTGCTCTTGGCACACCAGCTCTCTGCAGGCAGGTTTTGTGTCTGAGGGCTTTGGAACATCCACATCTCTCGGCAAAGATGGAGGCCTGTAGGGACACTCACATCTTGAATGACTTTTACACATAAAAATAGCTGATGAGAAGGAACAGAAACTTACATACATAGGTACTGTTCACTAATGATTAATTATACCTTTCAGAAAATTTAGAACGTTGGCTTTCTGAGTCCTCTGGGATATCCCCAGCTTCCGTTAGCTCTCAGGTATTCTCTGTGGATCTCTATTATCTGGTCAACTCTCTGCCTACCATCATCAGACCTGAGGATCATAAACCATAAAAACCTCTGCATCCTGAACCATACAGATCTGCTGTTATGGACATCCAAGGACATCCATCAGAAGCCTGCCATACCAGAATAATGGAGAATAATCCAGCTTCCCATACCTACTACAACAAGAACATCCAGAGACCAATACTATCCAGATGGCTAAAGGCACTCTAAAGGACCCAATCAACAAAAACCAGAACAATAGTATACCTTGGGGGCCCAGCTCCCCTACTACAGAAATCCCTGGATAACCTAAGACAAGTGAACCACAATAAAGTGTCTATAAATCCAATATTATAAAGATGATAATGGCCTTTAAAGAGGAAATGAATGAATCACATAAAGAAATACAGGAAATATTAACTAGATGAAGGAAATAAATAAAACTTTTTAAGACCAGAAACTGAAAACAAAACAGACAAACAAAACAAAACAAAACAAAACAAAAAAGAAAAAAGAAAATTCAAATTAACAGTATTCTAAAGAAGGGCAACCTAGGGAAGGGAACAGGAACAACAGATGCAAGCATCACCAATAGAATAGAAGAACTGAAAGAGAGAATCTCAGTAATAGAAAGCACAATAGAAGAAACTGATATATCAACCAAAGAAAATGTCAAATCTAAAAATTTCCTGACATAAAACATCCAGGAAATCTGACATACCATGAAAAGACCTAATCTAAGAAAAAAATGGGAATAAAAGAGGGTGAAGATTTCCAAAGCTAGTGACTGGAAAATATCTTAAAGAAGTCAGCAGAAAAAGTTCCCAACATAAAGAGATAACTATAAACATATAAGAAATATATAGGACACCAATTAGACTGGACCAGAAAAGAAAATCCTTCTCCTCCATAATAAATATAATACAAAATCTATAGAATAAAGGCACATTATTAAAACTGGCAAGGGAAAAAAGGTAACATACAAAGGAAAACATATTAGAATTACACCAAACTTCTCATGAGAGACTCTAAAATCTAATAGGGCCTGGACAGATAGCTTACAACCTCTAACATTCCATAGGTGCCAACCTAGAATACTATAACTGCAAAACTTTATCACCATAGCTGGCGAAAACAAGATATTTCAAGGCATATCCAAGTTTATCTATCCTGTTATTTTTTTTCATTATGCTGTTGTGAATCTCTTTGTCAAGGTCTGTAAAGAATTGTGTTGAAATTTTGATGGAAAATGCATTGAGTTTGTAAATTGCTTTTGGTAAGATGGTCATTATCACAATGTTAATTCTATCAACCCATGAGAATGGGCAATCTTTCCATCTTCTGGTATCTTCCTCAATTTCTTTCTACAGTAACTTGAAGTTCTTGACATGTAGTCTTTCACTTTCTTAGTTAGAGTATTTATCCACAAACACAGTCGTACTTAAAAAACTAGTAGGAAATCTCTGACCCAAGGAGGTTAACCACATCCAAGAAAACAGGAAATGTAGCAGCAAAAACAAGGGACACACACACACACACACACACACACACACACACACACACACACACTAACACCACCAACATTAAAGTAACAAGAAATAACAATCACTGTTCATTAATATCTCTCAACATCATTCAACTCAATTACCCAATAAAAAGGCACAGGTTAACAGAATGGATGCAATGTATAGCAAGCAAATAGCAAACATCAAAGTAAGTGGAAAGAAACTTAAAGCAGTTCCACTGAAATCAGGGACAAGATAAGGCTGTTCCTCTCCCCATATCTATTGGATATAGTACTTAAACTTCTAGTCAGAGCAATAAGACAACTAAGGGAGATCGAGACGATAAAATTGGAAAGGAAGAAGTCCAACTATTACTATTTGTGTATGGTATAATATACATAAGTTACCTGAAAACTTTTACCAGAGAACTTGTACATCTGATAAACACCCTCAAAAAGTGACTTGATACAAAATTAACTAAAAAAACCACCCCCAACCCTGAAAACAAACAAGCAAGCAAGCAAACAAACACACAAACAAATCATAACTGGGCTGAGTCAAAACGACAGAAACAACACCCTTTACAGTAGCCACAAATAATATAAAATATCTTGGTGTAACTCTAACTAAGAAAGTGAAAGACTACATGTCAAGAACTTCAAGTTACTGTAGAAAGAAATTGAGGAAGATACCAGAAGATGGAAAGATTGCCCATTCTCATGGGTTGGTAGAATTAACATTGTGATAATGACCATCTTACCAAAAGCAATTGACAAACTCAATGCATTTTCCATCAAAATTTTAACACAATTCTTTACAGACCTTGACAAAGAGATTCACAACAGCACAATGAAAAAAAATAACAGGATAGATAAAACAATCCTGAACAATTAAAAAAATTCCGGGAGGTATCACTATCCCTGACCTCAAGCTCCACTACAGAGCAATAAAACCTGCATGGCATTGGTATAGGAACAGGTTGTTCAATGAACTAAAAAAACCTGAAATAAACACACATACATACTTGATTTTTGACAAAGAAGCCAAAACTATACAATGGAACAAAGAAAGCATCTTCAACATTTGTTGCTAGTCTAACTGGATATCACCATGTAGGAGACATGTCTATCACCCTGCATAAAACTCAAGTGTAAGTGGATCGAAGACTTCAATTTAACACTGGATATGCTAAATCTAGTAGAACTGGAAGTGGGGAATAGCCTTGAACTCATTGATGCAAGAGACAATTTCTTGAACAGCACAGCAATGACTCAAGACCTACACTTGATAAATGGGACCTCATGAAACTGAAAAGCTTCTGTAAGGCAAAGACAGTAATTAGAACAAAAATGGCAGCCTACAGATTAGGCCAAGCTCTTTACCAATCCTACATGTGAGAGTTAACTAATATCCAAAATTTACAAAGAGCTCAATAAGTTAATACACCAACAACCCAAATAATTAAATTAAAAATGGGGTACAAAGCTGAACAGAATTCTCCACAGAGGAATCTCAAATGGCCAAGAAACACCTAAAGAACTGTTCAAAGTCCTTAGTTATGAGGGAAATGGAAATCAAGAAGGCTCTGAGATCCCATTCTATGCACATCAGAATAGCTAAGATAAAATACTCAAGTGATAGCACATGCTGGTCAGGATGTGGAGCAAGGAGAACACTCCCCTCACTGCCGGAGAGAGTGCAAACTTTTTCAACCAATTTGGAAATCAATTTGGTGGTTTTTCAAAAAGCTTGGAATAGTTCTACCTCAAGACCCATGTATCCTACTCCTGGGCATATATCCCAAAGATGTCACAACATCCCACAAAGACACCTGCTCATCTATGTTCAAAGCAGCTTTGTTTGTAATAGGCAGAAACTAGAAACAACCTAGATGTCTCTGAACCGAAAAAATGGATAATGAAAATGTGCTATTTGGATACTGTCCCTCTCTGTCTTTAGAATAATATGGCTATTTCTATCTTGTTTATTTTCTCAAAGAACCAGCTCTTGGTTTCTTTGACTCTTTGTATTGTTTTCTTTGTTTCTAACTGATTCACTAGTCATTTTGTTTATTTCCTGCCTCTAGGTTTGCTTTCTTCTTCTTCTTCTTCTTCTTCTTCTTCTTCTTCTTCTTCTTCTTCTTCTTCTTCTTCTTCTTCTTCTTCATTCTCCTCTTCTTCTGTTTTGTAGAACTTTTCAGGTGTATTTTTAAATAGTTGTTATGAGAACTTTCTGATTTCCATTCTATTAGCCTCTGTCTTTTTAGTGGGGAATTGTATCCATTGACTATTGAGAGGTATTAATGACCAGGGACTGTTAATTCCTATTAGTTTTATGTTGGTGTTGCTAATGTGTTTGTGTCTTTGTGTGTGCTTCCACTGGTTTTGAATAGGTTAAAAATTGTGGTCCATTAAAACATTGGAATACTATTCAACTATTAAAACAGACATCATAATTTTACACAGAAATTGATTGGATTTGATAATATCCTTAGTGAAGTTACCCAATCCCAAAATAATATGCATGCTATGCACTCACTTCTAATTTGATATTAGCTGTAAAATACAGGATAACCATACAACACTCCACAGACCCAAAGAAGCTAAATACGAAGGCCCAAGTGAGGATGTTTGAATCTCCCTTAGAAGGAATAAAATAGTCATAGGAGACAGATGGCATGAGAAAACTGGGTGTTAGAGGGGATGGAGGGAGGAATTAGAGGGTTCGGAGTTAGGTGTGAGGAGAAATAGGAGAAATGGCCAGATGGCCATGAGAATGAATGGAAATCTGCAACTAGCAATGTTTCAGCTGGGGGGATCTCGAGAAAGAGACAGAGACCTGGGATAGGGGAGGCTCCCAAGAGTCAATGGGGTGACCTTATCTCTAACTCATAGCACTGGGGATATAGAACCTGAAGAGGGCACGTTCTGTAGTAGGCAAGAACTCCAGTGGAGCAATTGAGACAACATTCCACCTACAAAATTTTCAGTGAAAAATTTATCCTGATACAAGAAATGCAGGTTTAGGAATAGAACAGAGATTTAGGGAATAGACAATCAGTAACCTGTCTAAATTGAGATCCATTTCATATTCAAGCACCAATCCCTGACACTGTTAATGATATTCTGTTATGCTTGCAGACAGGGATCTAGCATGGCTGTCCTCTGAGAAACTTTACCCTGAAGCTGACTCAGTGGAATACAGAGACCCACAGTTAAACAGAGGATGGAGCTTAGGGATTCTCATAGAAGTGTTGGGGAAAGGGTTGGGGGCATGAAAAGCCATAGAAACTCCAGAAGACCAACAAAGTCAACACATCTGAACACTTTGAGCTCTCAGACACTGAACCACCAACTAAAGTGTGTACAGGGAACTGGACCTAAGTCCCCTGAACATATATAGCATATGTGCAGCTTGACCTTCATATGAACCCCAAACAACTAGAGCAGGGGTGTAGGATGATGTCATACAGGTGAGGCAGGTACAAGATAAAATGAGGCCTGTCATTGGACCACTGGACCAGAAGGAAAGATGGGCAGAAGAGACGTTTGAGGGAAGAGGAGAAAACTGAAGTGGAAAGGAGGGACGACTGGAGGAGATTGCAGAAAAGGCAGAGAGATCATGGAAGCTGACGTTAAGATTCCACCCTGTGTATTTACAGGTTGTTATGAATATTCTTAAGGGATTGGATGTGTACAGGGCTTTGTATGTTTAGGTGGGTTATTGTGTTGTGTTTTTTCTTGTGGAGAATTTAGTTTGGGAGAGTGTGTGGTGGCAGAGACACTGGGGTGCCACGGAGTTGGAATGTGTGTTTTGGCAAGATACCTACTAGATATCTTGGGGCACTGTGGTGCTGGATATAGTGGGTGTAAAAGAAGACCATTTAATGTAATTTTACAACAACACAGGGGCTATCCCAAAGATGTTGCCTGTCTGTGGTATATGTTCTTCTACTGGGTTTCCTTGTCTGGTTTCAGTGGGACAGGATAATCCTAGCCATACTTTTGATGTGCCAGGGTAAGTGGATATCCAGAAGGGCCTCAACCTTCTATGAGGAGAAGGGGAGGAGCAAGAGGGGAAGGATTTGGGGAGGGGTGACTACAGGAGGGACATTGAGTGGGATGTAAAATGAATAAATAAAAATAAAAAAATAAGACTAAGTGAAACAAGGTTAGGGAGGTATCTCTCAGAGTTGAATGCTTGTTGTATAAGCATGAGTTCCTGGCTTAGGATTTCAAACTTTCTGTTAAAAGCTGGACAAGAGACAATACATCTAGAAATCCACATATGGCAGTCTTGTCAGAGAATTCACTGGCTAGCCACTCTAGCTTAAAGGGAAAGCTCTAGGTTTCATTAGAGATCCTCTCTCAACTAATGAAGAGAGTGACTGAGGAAAATGCCTGATATGCACCTTTAACCTGCACACATGTCGTGTAGATAAGCATAGCCACACACACACACACATACACACACACACAAATATGTATATATATATATATATGCATATATATACACTGAATGAAATAATTAAACATTCAAAAGTTTGAAAAAATTGAAAAAATGAAAATTCTTGAACAATGCACAGTTTGGAGTATGAATATTTAATGAGTTCTTAACAAGTGACCATTGCAGACAGGACTCCTAACTATACTTGAAAACTTAGTCTGTTAGACATGCGTTTTATGAAGTGAGAGTGGTACTTTGAGAGAAGGGAGTCAAGACAGAAACAGTCCAAGAATTACTGATGAAGTTGTCAACTGTGCTGGGTAAGGATGTGGAATAATTGCCTTTAAATGAAAAATGTAATACCTTGAAGGGAATTGGAAGCTTGTTTTCTCTTTAATCTTGGGAAGCTGACAACCAAATGGCTCTGCAACTTGGTGTAAGATTTTGTTGGTGATGTCTGAGAAAAAGAGTTTTAGTTAAATACATCGACATTAAAACACTTTGATCTTCATATAGATCTGATAATGTCATATTAACAGAATATCTGGGTTTTTACTCTGGTTTTTATAATTTTATGTGTTTTGACAGGGCCCTGCTTAGTCATAAGTTAATCTCTTCTGGGTTGTACAATAAATCAGTGAAAATGGAAAAAAGAATATAATGTGGTATATCTATACACTGGAATACTATTCAGTTATTTAAAAAACGGACATCATGAATTTTGCAGGCAAATGGATGGAACGTGAGAATATCATCCCGAGTGAGGTGATACAGATCCAAAAGGACACAGATGGTATATACTCACCGATAAATGGATTTTAGCTGTAAATACACAGTATTCAAGCTACTCCCCCCCCCTTCACTGACCCAAAGAAGCCAAATAACAAGGTAGGTTGAATCTTCCTAGGACGGGGAAAACAAAATAGTTACAGGAGGGAGAGAAGGAAAAGGCTAGGAGAGGGGATGAAGAGGGGAATGGGGAGGCCAGGATCAGGTGTCTGGAGAGAAAGAAGAGATGGCCAGATCGCCATGAGAGTGAATGGATACTTGAAACTGATGGGAGTAGGGAGGTTGGGCACATCTTGAAGATATTTCAGAGACCTGGGATAAGGGAGACTCCAAAGAGCCATTTGGGGATGACATTACCTATGACTCACCTCATTGGGGATATGAAACCTTAAGAGGTCACCTCCTGTAGTCAGGCAGAAAGCATAGAGGATTGGTAGAGACAGCAGGTCACTCACAAAAATCTCAACCCAAAATGTAGTCTACTACAAAAAATGCAGAGACAGGAGGTGGAGCAGAGCCTAAAGGCACAGGCAAACAATAACTGGCCCAACTGGGCAAGAACAAGTTCCTGACACAGTCAATGATACTTTGTTATATTTGCAGAGAGGAATCTAGCATGGCTGTCCTCTCAGAGGCTCTATCCAGCAGCTGACTCAGCAGACTGCAGAGATTCATATTGAAACAGTGGATAGAGCCTGGGGACTCTTAACGGAAAAATAAGGGGAAGGGCTATAGGTTCTGAACAGGATAGAAACTCCCCAGGAAAACCAACAAAGTCAACACACCTGAACACTTTCGGTTCTTAGATACTGAATGACCAACTAAAGAGTCTATATGGGGCTAGACCTAAGTCCCCTGAACATATATCGCAGATGTGCAGCTTGACCTTTATATGGTACCCAAACAACTGGAGCAGGAACTATCCCAAAGATGTTGCCTGTCTATGGGATATATTACTTTACTTGGGTTGCCTTGTTTAGCTTCAGAGAGAGAAAGAGAGAGAGGATGTACCTATCCCTGCAGAGATTTTTTGTGCCAGGCCTGGGTGGATACCAGAGGAAATGGCAGGAGATGTGAATAGGAATTGGAGGATGTGGTGACTGGGTGCAGCATTCAGGATGCAAAATGAATTAAAAAGAGAGAGCACACTGTTACCTAAATGAAAGTTACAAACTATTTTGCTTCTCATTTTCTATAGAAACAAATCAATAACTTTTGGGCATTTGTTTTGATACAAGGTCTTGATATGTAGCCTAACTGTCCTCTAATGTATCATGTATTGCAGTTTTATCTTTGATCTTTCAGAAATTCTCTTGGCCCAGCTTCCCTAGTGCTGAAATTATAAGCATGAATTACCACCCTAGCTTTTATTTATTTATTTATTTATTTATTTATTTATTTATTTATTATCTTTATTAACTTGAGTATTTCTTATTTACATTTCAATTATTATTCCCCTTCCCGGTTTCCGGGCCAACATCCCCCTAACCCCTCCACCTCCCCTTCTAGATGGGCTTCCCCTCCTGATCCTCTCCGCATTACCACCCTCCCCCCAACAATCACGTTCACTGGGGGTTCAGTCATGGCAGAGCCAAGGGTTTCCCCTTCCACTGGTGCTCTTACTAGGCTATCCATTGCTACCTATGAGATTGGAGCACAGGGTCAGTCCATGTATAGTCTTTGGGTAGTGGCTTAGTCCCTGGAAGCTCTCGTTGGTTGGTATTATTGTTCATATGAGGTTTTGAGCCCCTTCAAGCTCTTCCAGACCTTTCTCTGATTCCTTCAACGGGGGTCCCAATCTCAGTTCAGTGGATTGTTGCTGGTATTCGCCTATGTATTTGCTGTATTCTGGGTGTGTCTCTCAGGAGAGATATACATCCAGTTCCTGTCAGCCTGCACTTCTTTGCTTCATCCATCTTATCTAATTGCCACCCTACCTTTTAAACAGTCTTTTTTCATGATACAGGGAATTGAGAAATAAGAAAAAGCATGTTTTACCTAATGTTTACAGAAGTAACATAAGCTTAGATATTGTTAATCAAGCCAATACAACACCTGACCTACATTATTATGAATGGCAAAACTCAAAACCAAAAATTCCAAATATTTCAGTAAACATTTAACTTCATGAGAAAAAGTTAAGGAAAACATATTGAATATATACTAAAAACGTATGAATTCTGTGTTTATTATAAATGAATTGCATTAAGTCTGCATGTTGAATGAAAAGGATAAAAGTGACCTATTTTCAGTTGCTTGACTTGAAATCTGCCTGAGAACTTTTGTATTTGCACTTTGAGCTCAGTTATTAAAAGTAAACATATGTTTATATATGTAACAATATTAGTTAAAGAAAAAAGACACATATGAGAAAGAGAGGTTACATACGAGATGTTGGCAGGGATAACGGCAAGGGTTAAAATAATATAGATACAGTATTTTTGTATTTTTTGTCTAAAAATTAAAACACCTGGCTGCCGCTGCAGAGAGCCCGTGGGCAACAACACCCCACGAGCGAACTTGAGCCTCGGGACCACAGGTAAGAACAACTTTTCTGCTGAAAGAAAGCTGCCTGGTGAACTCAAAACATAGGCCCACAGGAACAGCTGAAGACCTGTAGAGAGGAAAAACTACACGCCCGAAAGCAGAACACTCTGTCCCCATAACTGACTGAAAGAGAGGAAAACAGGTCTACAGCACTCCTGACACACAGGCTTATAGGACAGTCTAGCCACTGTCAGAAATAGCAGAACAAAGTAACACTAGAGATAATCTGATGGCGAGAGGCAAGCGCAGGAACCCAAGCAACAGAAACCAAGACTACTTGGCATCATCGGAGCCCAATTCTACCACCAAAACAAACATGGAATATCCAAACACACCAGAAAAGCAAGATCTAGTTTCAAAATCATATTTGATCATGATGCTGGAGGACTTCAAGAAAGACGTGAAGAACTCCCTTAGGGAAACACAGGAAAACATTAATAAACAAGTAGAAGCCTACAGAGAGGAATCACAAAAATCCCTGAAAGAATTCCAGGAAAACACAATCAAACAGTTGAAGGAATTAAAAATGGAAATAGAAGCAATCAAGAAAGAACACATGGAAACAACCCTGGATATAGAAAACCAAAAGAAGAGACAAGGAGCTGTAGATACAAGCTTCACCAACAGAATACAAGAGATGGAAGAGAGAATCTCAGGAGCAGAAGATTCCATAGAAATCATTGACTCAACTGTCAAAGATAATGTAAAGCGGAAAAAGCTACTGGTCCAAAACATACAGGAAATCCAGGACTCAATGAGAAGATCAAACCTAAGGATAATAGGTATAGAAGAGAGTGAAGACTCCCAGCTCAAAGGACCAGTAAATATCTTCAACAAAATCATAGAAGAAAACTTCCCTAATCTAAAAAAAGAGATACCCATAGGCCTACAAGAAGCCTACAGAACTCCAAATAGATTGGACCAGAAAAGAAACACCTCCCGTCACATAATAGTCAAAACACCAAACGCACAAAATAAAGAAAGAATATTAAAAGCAGTAAGGGAAAAAGGTCAAGTAACATAAAAAGGCAGACCTATCAGAATCACACCAGACTTCTCGCCAGAAACTATGAAGGCCAGAAGATCCTGGACTGATGTCATACAGACCCTAAGAGAACACAAATGCCAGCCCAGGTTACTGTATCCTGCAAAACTCTCAATTAACATAGATGGAGAAACCAAGATATTCCATGACAAAACCAAATTTACACAATATCTTTCTACAAATCCAGCACTACAAAGGATAATAAAGGGTAAAGCCCAACATAAGGAGGCAAGCTATAACCTAGAAGAAGCAAGAAACTAATCGTCTTGGCAACAAAACAAAGAGAATGAAAGCACACAAACATAACCTCACATCCAAATATGAAAATAACGCGAAGCAATAATCACTATTCCTTAATATCTCTCAACATCAATGGCCTCAACTCCCCAATAAAAAGACATAGATTAACAAACTGGATACGCAACGAGGACCCTGCATTCTGCTGCCTACAGGAAACACACCTCAGAGTCAAAGACAGACATTACCTCAGAGTGAAAGCCTGGAAAACAATTTTCCAAGCAAATGGTCAGAAGAAGCAAGCTGGAGTAGCCATTCTAATATCAAATAAAATCAATTTTCATTAAAAGTCATCAAAAAAGATAAGGAAGGACACTTCATATTCATCAAAGGAAAAATCCACCAAGATGAACTCTCAATCCTAAATATCTATGCCCTAAATACAAGGGCACCTACATACGTAAAAGAAACCTTACTAAAGCTCAAAACACACATTGCACCTCACACAATAATAGTGGAGATTTCAACACCCCACTCTCATCAATGGACAGATCATGGAAACAGAAATTGAACAGAGATGTAGACAGACTAAGAGAAGTCATGAGCCAAATGGACTTAACGGATATTTATAGAACATTCTATCCTAAAGCAAAAGGATATACCTTCTTCTCAGCTCCTCATGGTACTTTCTCCAAAATTGACCATATAATTGGTCAAAAAACGGGCCTCAACAAGTACAGAAAGATAGAAATAATCCCATGCGTGCTATCGGACCACCACGGCCTAAAACTGGTCTTCAATAAAAATCAAGGAAGAATGCCCACATATATGTGGAAATTGAACAATGCTCTACTCAATGATAACCTGGTCAAGGAAGAAATGAAGAAAGAAATGAAAAACTTTTTAGAATTTAATGAAAATGAAGATACAACATACCCAAACTTATGGGACACAATGAAAGCTGTGCTAAGAGGAAAACTCATAGCGCTGAGTGCCTGCAGAAAGAAACAGGAAAGAGCATATGTCAGCAGCTTGACAGCACACCTAAGCTCTAGAACAAAAAGAAGCACATACACCCAGGAGGAGTAGAAGGCAGGAAATAATCAGACTCAGAGCTGAAATCAACCAAGTAGAAACAAAAAGGACCATAGAAAGAATCAACAGAACCAAAAGTTGGTTCTTTGAGAAAATCAACAAGATAGATAAACCCTTAGCCGGACTAACGAGAGGACACAGAGAGTGCGTCCAAATTAACAAAATCAGAAATGAAAAGGGAGACATAACTACAGATTCAGAGGAAATTCAAAAAATCATCAGATCTTACTATAAAAACCTATATTCAACAAAACTTGAAAATCTTCAGGAAATGGACAATTTCCTAGACAGATACAAGTTACCGAAGTTAAATCAGGAACAGATAAACCAGTTAAACAACCCCATAACTCCTAAGGAAATAGAAGCAGTCATTAAAGGTCTCCCAACCAAAAAGTGCCCAGGTCCAGACGGGTTTAGTGCAGAATTCTACCAAACCTTCAGAGAAGACCTCATACCAATATTATCCAAACTATTCCACAAAATTGAAACAGATGGATCACTACCGAATTCCTTCTACGAAGCCACAATTACTCTTATACCTAAACCACACAAAGATACAACAAAGAAAGAGAACTTCAGACCAATTTCCCTTAGGAATATCAACGCAAAAATACTCAACAAAATTCTGGCAAACCGAATCCAAGAGCACATCAAAACAATCATCCACCATGACCAAGTAGGCTTCATCCCAGGCATGCAGGGATGGTTTAATATACGGAAAACCATCAACGTGATCCATCATATAAACAAACTGAAAGAACAAAACCACATGATCATTTCATTAGACGCTGAGAAAGCATTTGACAAAATTCAACACCCCTTCATGATAAAAGTCCTGGAAAGAATAGGAATTCAAGGCCCATACCAGAACATAGTAAAAGCCATATACAGCAAACCAGTTTCTAACATTAAACTAAATGGAGAGAAACTCGAAGCAATCCCACTAAAATCAGGGACTAGACAAGGCTGCCCACTCTCTCCCTACTTATTCAATATAGTTTTTGAAGTTCTAGGCAGAGCAATCAGACAACAAAAGGAGGTCAAGGGGATACAGATCGGAAAAGAAGAAGTCAAAATATCACTGTTTGCAGATGATATGATAGTATATTTAAGTGATCCCAAAAGTTCCACCAGAGAACTACTAAAGCTGATAAATAACTTCAGCAAAGTTGCTGGGTATAAAATTAACTCAAATAAATCAGTAGCCTTCCTCTACACAAAAGAGAAACAAGCCGAGAAAGAAATTAGGGAAACGACACCCTTCATAATAGACCCAAATAATATAAAGTACCTCGGTGTGACTTTAACCAAGCAAGTAAAAGATCTGTACAATAAGAACTTCAAGACACTGAAGAAGGAAATTGAAGAAGACCTCAGAAGATGGAAAGATCTTCCATGCTCATGGATTGGCAGGATTAATATAGTAAAAACGGACATTTTTCCAAAAGCATTCTACAGATTCAATGCAATCCCCATCAAAATACCAATCCAATTCTTCAAAGAGTTAGACAGAACCATTTGCAAATTCATCTGGAATAACAAAAAACCCAGGATAGCTAAAGCTATCCTCAACAATAAAAGGACTTCAGGGGGAATCACTATCCCTGAACTCAAGCAGTATTACAGAGCAATAGTGATAAAAACTGCATGGTATTGGTACAGAGACAGACAGATAGACCAATGGAATAGACTTGAAGACGCAGAAATGAACCCACACACCTATGGTCACTTGATTTTTGACAAAGGAGCCAAAACCATCCAATGGAAAAAAGATAGCATTTTCAGCAAATGGTGCTGGTTCAACTGGAGGGCAACATGTAGAAGAATGCAGATCGATCCATCCTTATCACCCTGTACAAAGCTTAAGTCCAAGTGGATCAAGGACCTCCACATCAAACCAGACACACTCAAACTAATAGAAGAAAAACTAGGGAAGCATCTGGAACACATGGGCACTGGAAAAAATTTCCTGAACAAAACAACAATGGCTTATGCTCTAAGATCAAGAATCGACAAATGGGATCTCATAAAACTGCAAAGCTTCTGTAAGGCAAAGGACACTGTGGTTAGGACAAAACGGCAACCAACAGATTGGGAAAAGATCTTTACCAATCCTACAACAGATAGAGGCCTTATATCCAAAATATACAAAGAACTCAAGAAGTTAGACCGCAGGGAAACAAATAACCCTATTAAAAAATGGGGTTCAGAGCTAAACAAAGAATTCACAGCTGAGGAATGCCGAATGGCTGAGAAACACCTAAAGAAATGTTCAACATCTTTAGTCATAAGGGAAATGCAAATCAAAACAACCCTGAGATTTCACCTCACACCAGTGAGAATGGCTAAGATCAAAAACTGAGGTGACAGCAGATGCTGGCGAGGATGTGGAGAAAGAGGAACACTCCTCCATTGTTGGTGGGATTGCAGACTGGTAAAACTATTCTGGAAATCAGTCTGGAGGTTCCTCAGAAAATTGGACATTGAACTGCCTGAGGATCCAGCTATACCTCTCTTGGGCATATACCCAAAAGATGCCTCAACATATAAAAGAGACACGTGCTCCACTATGTTCATCGCAGCCTTATTTATAATAGCCAGAAAATGGAAAGAACCCAGATGCCCTTCAACAGAGGAATGGATACAGAAAATGTGGTACATCTACACAATGGAATATTACTCAGCTATCAAAAACAACGAGTTTATGAAATTCGTAGGCAAATGGTTGGAACTGGAAAATATCATCCTGAGTGAGCTAACCCAATCACAGAAAGACATACATGGTATGCACTCATTGATAAGTGGCTATTAGCCCAAATGCTTGAATTACCCTAGATCCCTAGAACAAATGAAACTCAAGATGGATGATCAAAATGTGAATGCTTCACTCCTTCTTTAAATGAGGAAAAAGAATTCCCTTGGCAGGGAAGGGAGAGGCAAAGATTAAAACAGAGACTGAAGGAACACCCATTCGGAGCCTGCCCCACATGTGGCCCATAGATATACAGCCACCCAATTAGACAAGATGGATGAAGCAAAGTAGTGCAGACCGACAGGAGCCGGATGTAGATCGCTCCTGAGAGACACAGCCAGAATACAGCAAATACAGAGGCAAATGCCAGCAGCAAACCACTGAACTGAGAATAGGTCCCCCGCTGAAGGAATCAGAGAAAGAACTGGAAGAGCTTGAAGGGGCTCGAGACCCCAAAAGTACAACAATGTCAAGCAACCAGAGCTTCCAGGGACTAAGCCACTACCTAAAGACTATACATGGACTGACCCTGGACTCTGACCCCATAGGTGGCAATGAATATCCTAGTAAGAGCACCAGTGGAAGGGGAAGCCCTGGGTCCTGCTAAGACTGAACCCTCAGTGAACTAGACTATGGGGGGAGGGTGGCAATGGGGGGAGGGTTGGGAGGGGGACACCCATAAGGAAGGGGAGGGGGAAGGGGGATGTTTGCCCGGAAACCGGGAAAGGGAATAACACTTGAAATGTATATAAGAAATACTCAAGTTAATAAAAAAATAAAATAAAAAAATTAAAACACCTAAATATATATCTGATATATACTTCATTTTATATTTTATTTTTATTGGATATTTTAATTTACATTTCAAATGTTATTCTCTTTTCTGGTTTTGTAGCCATAAGCTCCCTATCCCATCCCCCTGCCCTTCTTCTATAAGGGTGTTCCCCCTCCCCAAACACCCAAACACTGGGGATCTATCCTTGGCAGGACCAAGGGCTTCTCCTCCCATTGGTGCCCAACAAGGCCATTCTTTGCTACATAATCAGCTGGAGCCATGGGTCTGTCCATGTGTAGTCTTAGGGTAGTGGTTTAGTCCCTGGGAGCTCTGGTTGTTTGGTATTGTTGTTCTTATGGGGTTGCAAGCCCATTCAGCTCCTTCAATCCTTTCTCTAATTCCTCAAACAGGGGTCCCACTCTCAGTTCAGTGGTTTGCTGTTACCCTTTTCCTCTATATTTGTCAGATTCTGGTTTAGTCTCTCAGGAGACAGTTGTATCAGGCTCCTCTCAGCATGCACTTCTTGGCTTCATTAATATTGTCTAGTTTTGGTGGAGATTATATATATATACATATATTAATTATATATTATATATTATATTATAATAATATTATATTATACATATATATTCTCCCATATCCCATGCAGGGAAGGCTCTGAATGGCCATTCCTTAAGTCTCTGCTCCAAACTTTGTTTCCATATCCCCTCCTATGAATATTTTTCCCCTTTTAAGGAGGACTGAAGGATCCACTCTTCAGTTGTACTTCTTGAGCTCATGTGGTCTGTGGATTGTATCTTGGGTAATTCAAGCTTTTGGGCTAACATCCTCTTATCAATGAGTGCATACCATGAGTATTCTTTGTGATTGAGTTACCTCATTCAGGATGATATTTTCCAGTTCCATCCAGTTGCTTGTGGATTTCATGATGTCATAGTTTTTAATAGCTGATTAGTACTCCATTGAGTAGATGTACCACAAATGCCAGCCCAGGCTACTATATCCAGCAAAACTTTCAATTAACATAGATGGAGAGACCAAGATATTCCATGACAAAACCAAATTTACACAATATCTTTCTACACATCCAGCACTACAAAGTATAATAGATAGAAAACTCCAACACAAGGAGGAAATTACACAATAGAAAAGGAAAGTAAGTAATCTTCTTGCAGTAAAATCAAAAGAAGAGAGTCGCACAAACATAATTCCACCTCTAACAACAAAAATAACAGGAAACAACAATCATTATTCCTTAATATCTCATAATATCAATGGACACAATTCCCCAATAAAAAGGTATAGATTAAGAGACTGGATAAATAAAGAGGACCCAGCATTTTTTGCATACAGGAAAAACACTGCAGTGACAAAGTCTGACACTACCTCAGAGAAAAAGTATGGAAAACAATTTTCTAAGCAAATGTTCTAAAGAAAGAAACTGGAGTAGCCATTCTAATATCAAATAAAATTTATGTTCAACCAAAAGTTTTCAAAAAAGATAAGGAAGGAATATTCATAGTCATCAAAGGAAAAACTCACCAAGATGAACTCTCAATCCTGAATATCTGTGCTCCAATGCAAAGGCACCTACATTCATAAAAGAATTCATAAAGCTCAAATCCCACATTACACCTCACACAATAATAGTGGGAGATTTCAACACCCAACTCTCATCAATGGACAGATCATGGAAACAAAACTAAATAGAGACATAAAGAACCTAACAGAAATTATGAACCAAATGGATTTAACAGATATTTATAGAACATTTCATCCTATAACAAAATAATATACCTTATTCCTAGCACCTCATGGTACCTTCTCCAAAGCTGACCATATAATTGGTCACAAAATAGGTCTCAAAAGATAGAAGAAGATTGAAATAATCCCATGCATCCCATCACTCACCATGGACTAAGTCTGGTCCGTAATAACTACAGTAATGAAAGAAAGTCCACAAGTACATGGAAGTTGAACAATGCTCTACTCAATGATAACTTGACCAAGGAAGAAATAAAGAAAGAAATTAAAGACTTTAGAATTTAATGAAAATGAAGGGACAACACACACATAATCTAATGAGATACAATGAAAGCAGTGCTAATAGGAAAACTCATAACTCCGAGTGCCTCCAAATAGAAACTGGAGAGAGCATGCATTTGAAGTTTAACAGCACACCTGAAAGCTCTAGAACAAAAAGAAGCAAATACACCAAAGAGGAGTAGAATGCAGGAAATAATCATACTGAGGGCTGAAATCTACCAGGTAGAAACAAAAAGGATGATAAAAAGAACAACAAAATCAGGAGCTGCTTCTTTGAAAGAAAATCAACAAGATATATAAACCCTTTGCCAGACTGATATATACCTCTTTTCAACTTGTCAATATTCAGGTCCAATACATCTCCAACTTATTTCCCATGAACAATTGGTGAGACTCCTTTAGTTGTAGCAATTTTTATATGTTCATATTCATTAAGACAATTAAATTAGTATGAGATACAATATAGTTATGTCCATAGAGTGAGTAAGTAAAGAGTCTAGATGACAGCAAAGTATTTTGCCTTTTCTTATATTCCAAACCACATGGTGAGAATTGTTTTACTGTATGATTTTGACTAAATTGGGATTAAGCTAGCCTGTTCAAAATGTATAGTGTTAAAAAAAAAGAGCACACAGAAGTCATTTTAAGTTTTGTGTATTTACTACAATAATAATTAAATTAGGATGCATTTTAACAAGTGGTTAATCATGGCATTTTTATCTAACTCATATAGAACACAAGGAGGCATTATGAGAGAGAGGATAAGGTAAAAACAAAGCATGTTGCATTATGTTCATTCATCTTAGCACCAGTGTAGCTAGAATTTAAAGATTTGCATTTCTTCTGTGATTCCTGACCACTGGACCCTGCCTTTTTTAGAACAACTTGTCAGGCTATAACTCATGTCCATTTAAAGAATGTCAACAGAAATTTTAGTTGTATTCATGCTCAATGTTATTCTCTTACTCTAGATTATAATTCCTGCTTGTTTCCTGAATCCAGTTCACTTTCTAATTTAAAAATACTCCCTGACTTTTAGTAGCAAAATTGAAAGATGTGGTCTTGCTGTACACCTGTACTGCAGAGCCATAATGTGTGAATTACACAAATTAAGTTAGCCTAGTTTTTATGGGAAGTGAAATTTGATAATGTATGTGACAACCCAGGTGCATTGTGACTTAGAACTGATAAATGAAATTGGAGACAGGAATACCTGGACATTTATTTTTCATCATCTCTTTAAAATTATTTTTATTATCGCTAAATATATGTATGTGTGTGTAAATGTGGATATGTGTGCAGGTGTCAACAGAGAACAGGGGTTGCCCCTGGAGTTACAGTAACAGATTGTGTGAACCGCCTAATGTAGGTGCTGGAAATTGAACTCATGTCCTGTGGAAGAGTGTGGCACATGTGCTTAACCAGCTCTTTGAGTAGCACTAAATTTACATGTTAAATACAGAATACAATCAATCTACTCCAGGATATAGGAGTTATCTAAACGGGTTATATCTTTCAAGTTGATTTGCCAAAATCTTTATAGACAAATATAATTTCCCACAGAGTATTACAATATGTCATGATTTACATTTATTGAAGGAACAGCGTATTTTAGCTGTCATTTTGTTTAATAGAAGTGTTTTATATGCCATTTTTTAATATTCCCAGTAACTTGGCAAATAAATCATTATTGCTATTTTATAGATGAGGCATCTGAGGTACAGGGAGCATTACTAGTAACACAGCTAAGGGCCGAGCTATTAAATAGCAGCAAAATATGTATGTTTTTAAAACAAGGGCTTTGCATGTTTAGATTTGGTGTACAATAATTAACTATATAGACAATTGAGCATTCAGTTATTGTGAATCATTTTCATATTAATATTAGTTCATCATGGTAGTCTCTACAAACATCATTTGTAATATAAATGAGTTTTTATGGTGAAAAGAGAATATGGCAGCATTGTGGAAATTTAGATTTCCATTTGATATTCTCAGGAGGTCTAAACTATAATTTGATATCTTCTGATGAAGAGCAAATGCACTGTCATATAATAGAATGCCTTGTTAGAAATCCCTCATCCACTTTAAGTAACCAATAAGCACTTGGTTCATTTACATTATCACTTTCAAATAAACAAACAGCTCCTAAGGGCTGAGGAAATAGTAATACTCATGCATGAAAAACTGTTCCACTCTAAGAACCCATATAAAACAGGTGTGGTGGTGTAATTTGTCCTCTCTGAACTGGACAGGAATCCACTTCCCGAAACAATGTGTAATGCCTCTGACTGAAGGCAGTCTTGTGACCTCTACACATAGGGGCAAACCTTGGCACATACCATCACATACTCTTAAACAAATTGGCAATATTGTGAACATGCACTTCACTGCAGAAACACATATACAAAAAGAAAAAAAAAGGTAAATGGCCATTAATGTTGTTTTTCCATTACAGAGGAAATGTATTATAAAAAGAGTGTGACTTCTCCATTTTGTTGGAGGAGGTTTCTAAATTGGATGTTACACTGGAACCAGAGATTTAGGGTGTTAAAGGCACTACACAACTTTCCATTTCTTCTTTTTCAGGACAACAACAGATAGATATAGATTCTAAATTCCATCAAGAGTAGTTGAGATGGCAGACTTTGATTTTGCCACTAAAACACAAAGTAGCCTGTATACATGCCCTTTTCTCGTCATACGTATAACTAGGTAGCTTATAAAGGAATGCATATTAAAAAAATCCAACTCCTCAATTGATACTTTAATGCAAACTGGTCTGGGCAAAAGTTCTACAAAGTCTACAGGGCCACAGATATCATCTGTAACTACTATTCCCAGAAAAAATTTCAATCAACATGAATGAAGAAAGTAAGATATTGCATAGTAAAGACAAATGTTAAACAAGGTCTATCTACAAATCTAGACTACAGAGTGCACTAAAAGAGAAACTAAACTTAAAGAGGTTAATGACACCCCTATAATGCAAGGAATAATTAATCTCAAACCAGCAAATCAAAAGAATGGAAACACACACACACACACACACACACAAGCATCACAACCACTATCACAAGCACCTCTATGTCCATCAAAAATAAATGAATCAAGAAATTTTGCTCATTGTAATCTCTAATCATCAATGGCCTTAATTCCCCAATATGAAGATATAGACAAAGAAGGAGATGTAAAAAGTGTCCAAACTTCTGCTCCATCCATGAAACATAGGGATAAACATCAAGGTATAAAAGGATGGCAAGCAATATTCCAAGAATGGGCCCTAAGAGAAAAGGTGGTGCATCTGTATTAATATCTTACAAAATAGACTTAAACCAAAATGAATCCAAAGAAATAGGGAAGGAAACTGCATACTCATCAAAGGACAAATCAATAATAGGACATATCAGTTCTTTTTTTTTAATTTTTTTATTAGATATATTTCTTTACTTACATTTCAAATCTTATTCCCCTACCCGGTTTCCTGACCATAAGCCCCCATTCCCTCCCCTCCCCCATATGGCTATTTCCCACATACATCTCCCGTACTGCCCCCTCTCATATTCCCCTGCACTGGGGGTCTGACCTTGGCAGGACCAAGAACTTCCACTTCCACTGGTGCCCCAACAAGTCTATTCTCTGTTACATATGCAGTTGGAGTCCTGGGTCAATCCATGTATAGTCTTTCAGTAGTGGTTTAGTCCCTGGAAGCTCTGCTTGGTTGGCATTGTTTTGATGAGGTTGCAAACTCCTTCAACTCTTTCAATACTTCCTCTAATTCCCCCAAGGGGGTCCTGTTCTGAGTTTGGTGGTTTGTTGCTAGCATTGACTTCTATATTGGAAATGCTGTGGATCTGTCCCTCAGGAGAGATCTATATCTGGTCCCTTTCAACATGCATTTTTTAGCTTCATCAATCTTATCTAGTTTTGGTGGCTGACTATATATAGGCCACATATGGGGCAGGCTCTGAATGGCTGTTCCTTCAGTTGCTGCTCTAAACTTTGCTTCCATATCCCCTTCTATGGCTATTTTTCCCCTTTAAAGAAGGAATGGGATCATCTCCATTTTGGTCATCCTTCTTTTTGAGCTTCCTGTGGTCTGTGGATTGCATCTTGGGTAATTCGAGTGTTTTGGCTAATATCCACTTATCAATGAGTGCATACCAATTGTTTTTTTCTGTGATGGAGTAAACTCACTCAGGGTGATGCTTTCTAGTTCTGTCCATTTGCCTATGAATTTCATGAAATCATTGTTTTTGATAGGTGAGTAATACTCCATTGTATAGATGTACCACAGTTTTTGAATCCATTCCCCTGTGGAAGGGCATCTTGGTTCTTTCCAGCTTTGGGCTATTATAAATAAGGCTGCTATGAACATAGTGGAGCATGTGTCATTGTTGTATGTTGGAACAACTTTTGGGTATATGCCCAGGAGAGGTAGAGCTGGGTCCTAAGGTAGTTCAATGTCCAATTTTCTGAGGAACCTCCAGACTGATTTCCAGAGTGGCTGTACAAATTTGCAATCCCACCAACAATGGAAGAGTGTTCTTTCTCCACATTCTCACCAGCATCTGCTAAAACATGAGTTTTTTACTTAGCCATTCTGACTGGTGTGAGGTGGAATCTCAGGGTTGTTTTGATTTGTATTTCCCTGATGACTACAGATGTTGAACATTTCTCTAGGTACTTTCTGGCCGTTCGATAATCCCCAGGTGAAAATGTTTTGTTTAGTTCTGTATCCCATTTTTAATAGGGTTATTTGGCTCTCTGGAGTCTAACTACTTGAGTTCATTGTATATTTTGGATATTAGCTCTCTATCCGATGTAGGATTGGTAAAGATCTTTTCCCAGTTTGTTGGTTGCTAATTTGTCCTAATGACAGTGTCTTTTGCCTTACAGAAGATTTGCAGTTTTATGAGGTCTCATTTGTTGATTCTTGATCTTAGAGCATGAGCCATTGGGGTTT
Source organism: Rattus norvegicus (assembly GCF_021556685.1). Classification (NCBI taxonomy): domain Eukaryota; kingdom Metazoa; phylum Chordata; class Mammalia; order Rodentia; family Muridae; genus Rattus; species Rattus norvegicus. Next base: position 54,902,960 of record NC_141554.1, on the reverse strand, counting down.
GGTTCAGGAAAATTTCCCCAATGCCCATGTATTCAAGACTCTTCCTCACTTTTTCATCTATTAGTTTGAGTGCATCTGGTTTGATGTGGAGGTCCTTGATCCACTTGGACTTAAGTTTGTACATGGTGATAAGAATGGATCAATTTGTATTCTTCTTCATGCTGGCCTCCAGTTGAACCAGCACCATTTGTTGAAAATGCTATCTTTCTTCCATTGGATGGTTTTAGCTCCTTTGTCAAACCTCAAGTGACCACAGGTGTGTGGGTTCATTTCTGGTTCTTCAGTTCTGTTCTACTGATCTATCTGCTGTCTCTGTACCAATACCATACAGTTTTTATGACTATTTCTCTGTAATACTGCTTGAAGTCAGGGTGGTTTCCCCAGTAGTTCTTTTATTGTTGAGTATAGTTTTTGCTATCCTGGGTTTTTTGTTATTCCAAATGAATTTGTAAATTGCTCTTTCTATCTCTATAACAAATTGAGTAGGAATTTTGATGGGGATAGCATTGAACCTGTAGATTGCTTTTAGAAAATGGCCACCTTTACTATATTAATCCTGCCAATTCATGAGCCTAGAAGATCTTTCCATCTTCTGACATCTTCCTCAATTTCTTTCTTTAGAGACTTGAAGTTCTTGTCATACAGATCTTTCACTTGCTTGGTTAAAGTCACACCAAGATATTTTATATTATTTGGGACTATTGTAAAGGGTGTTATTTCCTTAATTTCTTTCTCAGCCTGTTTATCCTTTGAGTAGAGGAAGGCTACTGATTTGTTTGAGTTAATTTTATACCCAGACACTTTGCTGAAGTTATCAGGCTTAATAGTTCTCTGGTAGGACTTTTGGGGTCGCTTAAGTACACTACCATATCATCTGCAAATAGTGATATATTGATTTCTTCACTTTCAACTTGTATCCCTTTGACCTCTTTTCACTGTCTGATTGCTCTGGCTAGGACTTTGAGTACTATATTGAATAAATATGGAGAGAGTGGGCAGCCTTGTCTAGTCCCTGATTTTAGTGGGATTGCTTCAAGTTTCTCTCCATTTAGTTTAATGTTAGCTTCTGGTTTGCTGTATATGGCTTTTACTATGTTTGGGTATGGGCCTTGAATTCCTGATCCTTCCAAGACTTTTATCATGAAGGGGTGTTGAATTTTGTCAAATGCTTTCTCAGCATCTAATGAAATGATCATTTTCTTATTTTTGAGTTTGTTTATATGATGGATTTTTGAATATTAAACCATCCCTGTATCCCTGGGATGAAGCCTACTTGATCATGATGGATGATCATTTTGATTTGTTCTTGGATTCAGTTTGCAAGAATTTTATTGAGTATTTTTATGTTAATATTCACAAGGGAAATTGGTCTGAAGTTCTTTTCCTTTGTTGAGTCTTTGTGTGGTTTAGCTATAAGAGTAATTGTGGCTTCAGAGAAGGAATTTGGTAGTGCTCTGTCTGTTTCTGTTTTGTGGAATAGTTTAGACAGTATTGGTATGAGATCTTCTATGAAGGTCTAATTGAATTCTGCACTGAACCCATCTGGACCTGGGCTCTATTTGGTTGGAGACTTTTAATAACTCCTTCTATTTCTTTAGGAGTTATGGGGTTGTTTAGTTTTTTTTCCCCTGATTTAACTTTGGTACCTGGTATCTGTCTAGAAAATTGTCCATTTCATCCAGATTTTCCAGTTTTGTTGAATATAGGCTTTTGTCGTATGATCTCATGATTTTTTAAAATTTCTTCAGATTTTGTTGTTATGTCTCCCTTTTCTTTTCTGATTTTGTTAATTTGGATATACTCTCTGTGACCTCTGGTTCGTAAGGCTAAGGGTTTATCTATCTTATTGATTGTCTCAAAGAATCAGCTCCTGTTTTTGGTGATTCCTTATATAGTTCTTTCGTTTTTACTTGGTTCATTTAAGCCCTGAGTTTGATTATTTCCTGCCTTCTACTCCTTTTGGGTTTATTCATTTTTTTTGTTCTGGAGCTTTTAGGTATGCTGTCAACCTGCTGACATATACTCTTTCCTGTTTCTTTTTAGAAGCACTCTGATCTATGTGTTTTCCTTGTAGCACCACTTTCACTGTGTCCCATAAGTTTGGGAATCATGCATCTTCATTTTCATTAAATTCTAAGAAGTCTTTCATTTCTTTATTTATTTCTTCCTTGACCAAATTGCCATTGAGTAGAGCATTGTTCATCTTCCATGTATATGTGGGATTTCTGTCATTATTGTTGTTATTGAAGACTACACTTAGTGCATGTGATCTGATAGGATGCATGGGATGATTTCTATCTTCCTGTATCTGTTGAGGAATTATATGGTCAGTTTTGGAAAGAGTACCTTGATGTGCTCAGAAGAAGGTATATCCTTTTGATTTAGGATGGAATGTTATATAAATATTTGTTAAATCCATTTGGTTCATTACTTCTGTTAATTTCTCTATGTCTCTGTTTAATTTTTGTTTCCATGATCTGTTCATTGATGAAAATGGGGTGTTGAAATCTGAAATCTCCTACTATTATTGTGTGAGTTGCAGTGTGTTCTTTGAGCTTTAGTAAGGTTTTTTTTTTTTTTTTTTTTTTTTATGAATGTAGGTGCCCTTGCATTTGGAGCATAGATATTTAGGATTGAGAGTTCATCTTGGTAGAGTTTTCGTTTGATAAATATGAAGTGTCCTTCATTATCTTTTTTAATGACTTTTGGTTGAAAGTCAATTTTATTTGATATTAGAATGACAACTCCAGTTTGTTTCTTCAGGCCATTTGTTTGAAAAGTTGTTTTACAGCCATTTACTCTGAGGAAGTGTCTGTCTTTGCCTCTGAGGTTTGTTTCCTGTATGAAGCAAAATGCTGAGTCCTCTTTACATATCCAGTTTCTTAGTCTATGCCTTTTTATCGGGGAATTGAGTCAGTTGATGTTGAGAGATATTAAGGAATAGTGATTGTTGCTTCCTGTTATTTTTGTTGTTAGAGATGGAATTATGTTTGCTTGTCTCTCTTTTGGTTTCATTGCAAGGAGATTATATTCTTGCTTTCTGTACGGTATAGCTTCTCTCCCTGTAGTGGAGACTTCCATCTATTATCCTTTGTAGGGCTGGATTTGCAGAAAGATATTGTGTAAATTTGGTATCGTCATGGATCTTCTGGCTTTCATAGTCTCTGGTGAGAAGTCTGGTGTAATTCTTATAGGTCTGCCTTTATATGTCACTTGACCTTTTTCCCTTACTGCTTTTAATATTCTTTCTTTGTTTTGTGCATTTGGTGTGCTGACTATTATGTGATGGGGGGAATTTCTCCTTTGGTCCAATCTATTTGGAGACCTTGGAACCCTCACTACTAAATATGTTGTCTCCATCAATTCCCTCCTATGAGCTCAGGGCTCCCAGTGTAAAAGGAGACTGAAAGGCTATAAGAGCCTGAGGGGATGGAAGACACAGAGGAAGGCTCCCTGAATCAACAAGACTGATGCACCTATGAACCACAGATAATGAGGTAACATGTAGAGGTCCTGTACTAGTTGTGGTCCTTAGGGGTAAAAGGAGAAGTGAGACTTATACCCTAATCTCAAGCCCAGAAGCAATCTCTAATGGATAACAACTTGCAAATGAAAATTTTGTTTCCTCCAAGCAAGTCTCTGTAAGGATATGCTACATGCATGACAGTTGATGTTATCTTTGGAGGTTTCTTTTGTCTTGTCAGGTTAGGGCTTTACATATTTTATTGTATTAATTTTATTTATTCATAAATACTTTTTATTCTCTCTTTTTACCTTAAATGTTATTTTGATATATATTATGGTTTCCGGTTTAAGTGTTTTCTATGGGATTTCTGTGTGCGTTAATGTGTGTCTATTTCTTGTGCCTTTTCTTAAACTATTCAACCATTTTTCTTCTGTTTTTCCCTGTTCTGAAGTGTTAATTTTCATTTTATCTTATATTTGATTATACTGTATTATTATGCCTTACAAGCCTAATAGCTTCTGCATGAAAGACAGAAAAAGGGGTGGATCTGGATGGGAGGGGAAGTAGAGAGGTACTTGGAGGAACAGAGGTAGGAAATATTATAATCAAGATGTTTGTTTGAGAAAAAAATAATCAATTTTCAGTTAAAGTGGGGAAGAAAATTAAAACATCATTGAACCAAAGTAAGATGTTTTCCTATGTCTTTTAGAGATAGAATTGAATTATCATGTTGGGAGAATTATCCCACTTTTGGTTTTCCAGTGTAGTGGTTAGCCTTGAAATTATATATATGTATATATATATATTTGTGAATATAACTGCATTTATATGTAATATAATTATTAAAGATGAAGAGTCTATCCACTTGCTTGTGTCGGAGTATCATGGGAAGGGTTTGAGGAAGAGTTGGGAGGGTCTGAAGGAAGGATATGGAGGGTAGAAAATGATTATATTCTATTTCAATTAAAAAGAAAAGTAAAAATAAATTATTCAAATTAGAAAGCTTTGATATGTGATCCTGTTTTTATTTTTTGTTATATAATTATCTTATTTTCAATTCTTACACTTTTTATGTGAAATTTATTGGGCAAATTGATGACACTATGCATTTTATAAAATATAAATGTGATTGCTATTCCTAGTTTTCAACTTGACTACATCTGGAATGGCCTATTATCCAGAAAGGATCTGGATCTGATCCACATCTTGAGGCATAGTTGCTATGAAAATCTTAGGCCCAGGAAAGGCAGTGCATGCTCTTAATCCCAGGAGACAAAAGCCAGCAGAGCTCTGAGTTCAATGCCTGCCTGGAACAGAGCAGGTTCCAAATCTAGGCAGGTGGTAAACACCTTTAATGTGGGCTACAACTTATGATGGAGGCCTACATAAGGACAATGGAAAAAAAAGTTTCATTTTCCTTCAACTGTTTACACTTTCTTGCCAGCACGTTGGATGGAACCCATTTCTTCAGGATTCCAGTATATATAGCAGACCATCCAGAACACCAAGCCTTGAGGGACTGAGCAACTACTATATTCTTAGACTTCCCATTCACAGCGGCCCATTGTTGGGTACACTGTACAGCAGACTGCTATTTCAATAATTTCCCATAATATATAGAGAAATTCCATATATTCTGTGACTATTTAGCACCCTCATTAATATAATAATGAACCTTAGAAAAGCTTACTTTTGAAATCTCATTGATTATTTAATTTTTAGACCTGAAAATAGTTCCTAGAAACTCATGTGTCATTGAGGAGTTATTTTCCTTTTCTTTTGTCTCACACCAAAAGACTCACAACATAGCTAAGGATTCCTTGAGATGCTTTCATTTTTTTTCCTACAAATTTGCTCTATTTTCTAAATGAGAAACACTTAGTTGCCATGACTACAAAATTTATATAAATAGGTCTGTTGAACACCTGGTTTACTCTAGCATTTTCTAATAAGCATCAAAAGAATAAGTAATAACAATCAGGAAGTTATATTGAATACACATAGATATACACGTACACACATAAAACATATTATAAAAGGTACACAAATGTAGGATGTACTTCAAAAACATGTTTACATCATATTTTCATTTTATCATTAAATCTATAGCAGGGAGAGCTGTCTCATTTTTGTCTGTTTCCTTTAGACTGTCATAAGGAACAATGATATGAATATTCTTGAAAGCAATTTGAGTTACACATTTAAAGCCATGGGTATTGATATTTTTAGAGCAATAAGTTCATGAACTATTACAAAAATAAAACATTATTATTTCATAAAACATGCACTATATTTAATATAAGGTAAATTTTATTTTGTGTTCAATTGAAAACTAAAATATAATAAATTGCAAACTGTCAATGGCTAAGATAAAATCTCAGGTGACAATAGATGCTGGCAAGGATGTGGAGAATGTGGAACACTCTTCCATTGTTGGTGGGATTGCAAACTGGTACAACCTCTCTGAAAATCATTCTGGAGGTTCCTCAGAAAATTGGACATTGCACTACTTGAGGACCCAGCTATACTTCTCCTGGACATATATCCAAGTGATGGTCCAACATACAAAAAAGACACATGCTCCACTATGTTCTTAGCAGCCTTATTTATAATAGCCAAAATCTGGAAAGAACCCAGATGCCCTTCAACAGAGGAATGGATATAGAAAATGTGGTACATCTACACAATGGAGTACTACTCAGCTATCAAAAACAATGACTTCATAAAATTCATAAATAAATGGATGGAACTAGAAAATATCCTGAGTGAGGTAACACAATCATAAAAAATGCACATGGTATGCACTCACTGATAAGTGGATGTTAGCCCAAAAGCTCGAATAACCCAAGACACAGTGCACAGACAACATGAAGCTCAAGAAGGACAGCCATAAGGTAGATGCTTCAGTCCTTCTTGAAAGGGGGAACAAAAATATTCATAGGAGGGGATATGGAGACAAAGTTTGGAGCAGAGACTGAAGGAAAGGCCATTCAGTGCCTGCCTCACCTGGGTATATAGCATATATATATATATATATATATATATATATATATATATATATATATATATATATATATATATATATAGCAACCCACACTAGATAATATTATGAAGCCAAGAAATGCATGCTGACAGGAACCTGATATAGCTGTCTCCTCAGAGGCTCAGCCAGATCATGTCAAATACAGATGTGAAAGCAGCAAACTGTTGAACTGAGAATGAGGTCCCCGTTGTCGGAAGTAGAGAAAGCATTGAAGGAGGTGAAGGAGCGTGAAACCCCATAAGAACAACAATGCCAACCAACGAGAGCTTCCTGGGACTAAACCACTACCCAAAGACTACACACGGACTGACATATGGCTCCAACTGCATATGTGGCAGAGAATAGCCTTGTTGGGCACCAATGGGAGGAGAAGCCCTTGGTCCTGCCAAGGCTGGATCCCCCAGTGCAGGGGAATGTTGGAGTGGGTCGGTAAGGGTGTGAATAGAATAAGGGGAGGGGGATGGGATAGGGGGCTTATGGCCAGGAAGCCGGGAAAGAGAATAACAAATGAAATGTAAGTATAAAATATCCAACAAAGAAAAGAAAAGAAAAGAAATCCCTTTCAGATCATTAGCCTATAGTTCAGCATCTCAAATTTTCTGAGTAATATTAGTGTGATTAACATCTGTAACCATCAAGATCCCAATGTAAGATATAGCATTTTGTCCTAGTTTTCATTTAGCTATCTCAGGAAATTCTTGACCAATAAAGGGATTGATTGTTAAGTCCTATATACACTTTCCAAATACTTATTATCAGTTGACAGATGGACATAATAATGAAAGTAAGCAGCCAGTTAGATTTAATTCACACTGATCTTATCTCTCCAGAGGATAGTTGAGACCTAGTGTCTCTTCCTTTCTTTTTATATGGGAGGTTACTAGATCATCATGGAATTACAACCCTGTAACTACTATTGGCTTTAGAATTGGGTTCTGATTAGAATTAGCTATATTTAAGAGAACTAGGAAAATTATAACAAGATGCAGAAACAATTAAATCATTGTTAATGATTACTTATGAAGATAACAGAAAATTTATAATTTTATTATTTAGGATTGTGAAATATTAGGTTATGACTACAACTGAAAACATATTTTTAGACACATAAAACTACAAGGCTTTGAAAGCTTACAAAATGTTTCAGTGCTTCCTCTTCTATTCTTACATACTGTGTTATAACCTTATGTATCAAGAACAATGAAAACAACAACAACAACAACAACAGCAATAGCAATAACAACAACAACAACAACAACAATCCACTTCTTTTAGGATACTTTTTAAAAAAGAATTCAAGTATTTATTCACAGTAACAAGATGTAGCAGTCACACGAAATGGTACTGAAAAGTGAAATCGTTGCTACTAGAGTTCCATTCATATGGTTTATAGGCATTGGAATTAGTTTATGGGAGAAATATGGAATGGATGGAACTATGGGCTTTGAAAACCTTACAAAGCTGTAGGCAGAGCTTAATGGGCTATTTTGGGGGATGCAGGTGCCACGGAGAACCATTATTGTGAGAAATGTGTAAAGAGAAGAGAGCTCATAAATTTTCAGACAGATTATGTGTCCTATTGGATGAAAGGCTGTTCATGCCATATTCTGGCAAAGAATTCTACTCTGTGTGGCTAGTGTTCTGAAAAACTGAGTAAGATTGAATTCAACAGTAATGGACTAATATACATTGTTGAGCATAATTCAAGATAGCATAATGACCAGGCTACAGCAAGCTTACTGTTCTCTGACTGATTAGTCAGTTGTACAGTGACAAAAGAGCAGGCATTAGAACTAAAAGATATAGAAACATACAGTTGGAGAGGAAGGCAGTGTGAATAGATAAAGTGGTAGGCTTGGCAAATAAAGTACTTTCAAGGTTGCTATAATTGTTACAGATCGATGCCATCATAGAGAAAACATGGGGGATGGTGGTGGCACACACTTATAGTCCTAGCTTTTGAGAGGCTGAAGACTGAAAATTATCAGAACCCCAAAGCTGACTTAGGTTATCTAGTGAATACCAAGCCTGGTGGGGCTATGTATGTAAACCCAGAGGAAAAGACCTGACCCGATTTTATAATGCAAATTCATTTGAAAGAACCATCGCTTGGACTGAAAGTGAAATAATTTTTTTCTGCTTGAGAATACACTCCCAGGGAAGCAAAATTCAAGTATAGCAATATAGATACTGAGAAAACACTATAGCTTTGGAAACGGGGAACCAGAGTACAAAAAGAGCAAGCACTGAAATGTGATACTGGACCTGTTATCATTCAAATGAAAAGAATGCAGTATCCTAGAAGCTGATACCTAGGTTCCAGGAAGCAACTGAGGCCAGTCAATGTGTAACAGGGGCTCTTTTTTCTACAATGGTATTTTTCTCCCCTATGCATTCAAAAATTGAAAGTTTATTATCTTTTCTGACATTTTAATTGATTGCCATCCTTTATTTTGATGAAGGTTAAGATGAACTTTGAGCTTTTGCCCTTTAATTAAAAACTTTTTTGAAAAATAAAGAAAGTCACAGCTTAATGATTTTGCTTTTCCATGAGAATTCTTGGGAGCCCAAGGAAATATGTGCAAGGAGAGTGACTTACAAGTATGTCAGAAGAGCAAAAAATTTGAGATTTAAATTTTTCCTCTTGCTTGTGCGTGTGTGTGTGTGTGTGTGTGTGTGTGTGTGTGTGTGTGTGTGTGTCATATGGTATACTTCACCTGTCAAGATGAAGACAAAGCTCAAGAGCCACCCAATTTGCTTTTGGAGAAAAGACCTCATTGGGCTGGACATTGCCAATTCAGTGAGGCTAGTTGGCAGGGAACCATGGGGATCCTCCTGTCCTTACTTCCCCTGTGGTTTGGATTATAAGCACATGCCACTATGCCTGAAGTTTATGTGGCTCTGGGATGGAAATCAGATCCTCAGGATTCTCATCAAGCAGTTTACTGACTGAGCTATCTCCCCAACCTTCAAAATACATTTCAATGAGGGATAGATAAATGTGATGTTTATACACCCAAATATTACATAATGCTAAAAGTAATACAAAGATAACATGCAGTCTATGTTTAATATCAGTTTGACACAAGCTAGAGTTACCTGAAAGGAGGAAACCTCAACTAAGAAATGCCTGCATAAATTCTTGCTATAGGACATTTTCTTTTTTTTTAAACAAATCTTTATTAAGTTATTATATTTATTTACATTCCAAAAGTTGCCCCCTTCCCAGTACCCACTCCCTGAATTCACCTCTCCCCACTACCCCCACCTCTGAGAGCGTGCTTCACCACCCACCCACCTACCCCCACCTCACCCCCATCAACATTCTATAGGGCATTCTCTTACAAGGATATTTTTAAAATGGTCATTCCATAAAGCTCTGAATGTAAAACTCAAGTTACAGTGGACAGTCCAGGATATTAGAAGCACCAGAAATATAGAACATTCACCATGATAATCTCCATGTGTAGAAAAAAGCTGATCCAAAAGAAAGGTCATATATGCTACAGCCTGCAGAGTTTGAATGGGAAGACTGTGCATGTCTTTTGAAGTCCAGATGATTCCAATAAACTCCAGATATGAGACCCAAACTGCGTGTTTGGGGTTTTGCACTCTGTGGTTTCAGTCTTGCATTAACCCAAGCTTTTATTTCCATATCCATATCTTCCTTTATTTTGAATGGGAATTTTTATACAATTGAATGTGTGACTTTTAAAATGTATAAACCCAAGTTAGGAGGCTGTAGAATTTTAAGATATGGGAGCTTTTTGGGCTACCTACCCTGCCTGTTCACCCTAGGCAGCCTACAGTGGGGTTGGAAGCTCTAGTTTTTCCTACTGGTAGTTGTATGTTTCTTTTTCTCTTCATGTTTGTGGGGGAAAAACACAAAAGTGCCACCGAATTACATGAATGAATGATCACTTCTTGAGCTGTCTCCTTGGCAAAATATTCTATTAAAAGTTTTGATAATAATGTGACCTTCATCATACCATTTAATTTGCTACTATTGAATAGCATGTGCTGTGATTAAATAAAAATGCTTCTAAGAGTGTAATAATTGTTTTCAGCAGTGGCTGGACAATTGCTCTCAATTTAATATATTGCTATAATACATAGTGCGCAACTATTACAATTTTGTTTATTATTTGTTACACAGAACTATTTTTTCAACACATGATCACACTAATTAAGACTATAAAATTAAATTGACATGAGTGAAGACATGTTACAGAGGTAACCAGATACATGTAGGTAATGTAACCACTACTCTCCATGATGTAGCTCTGCAGGATTATATTTAAAATTCAGCAAGAAAAACATCCTCTAAAACTAATGAGAGATCTCACCACCTGCAAAGCTAATACTTTGTCATTTTGTCCAAGAAGCAAAGCTTCCATTTCATTTAAATGTAACATGAGTGGCAGAAGTTGAATCAATTTTTTTTTGCAATATGAGGCAGTAAGTATAATTATTAAAATTATAAAATAAAAGTAATAAATGTGAACTCAAATACCAGCTATTCTCATTTAGCAATACTGGAAGTTTTCCAGAAAAACATTGTAACTTCTGGAATGGAATGTATGTAACTTCTAGAGACTTCTTTTTCTTCTAGGAATTCGGTTAAAATGCAACCCATGGGACATCAGGAGTCTCCGTTTGAAGTTTACTCACTGATAGCCTTTCAAGTAACTATTGGGAATTCTTATACTTGTAATACTGAAGCACATATCTTTTCTTTCAACATCCTTAATGTTTGGATTAGTTCAGAGTTTTATGTTTTAAAAACAGAGCATAACTCTGTGCAGGAATTCCAACAGGTTGAAATGGATCTAAATTTCATTGCGATTTGTGGCTTTTCTTACAGGAACTATCTTCATTGTCTTAATTGCTTATCTCTTTGGCAGAGACAGAAGTCATGCCTGGCATCACACAATTTAGCATTCGAAATTACTTTATTACTCTCCACCACTGCAAATTAACAGCAGTTTTAAGAAGTCTATAATCATTTTCTCTGAGCTTAAAATGGCATCGAAAGAGAAATGAAGTCATATTTTATTGTAAACCATTTTGTTCAAGTTTAGTGTATAAAATATGGGGTGTATTTTGCAATAATTTCTACTCATGGAATTGTGCATAGATGTAATGCATTAGTGATTATCTCAGACACACCAATAATATTCTGGTGCCCTTTAAAGAAATAAATTAAAACACTTCCCTTTGGTGTCATTTAATCAAGAGCAAGCCCAGATTTGATTTTTTTCTTTATATTTTCTTTTCTTTTCTTGAATATTTTCTTTATTTACATTTTAAATGTTATCTCCTTCCTGGTTCCCCCTCCAGAAACTCCCTATCCCATCCTCCCTCCCCTTGCTTCAATGAGGGTACTCCCTCACCCATCTACCCACTTCTTTCAGCCTCCCTGCCCTGACATTTCCCTACACCTGGGGATCAAACCTTCACAGATCCAAGGACCTCTCCTCCTATTGATGCACAACAAGGCCGTCCTCTGCTACATATATGGCTGGAGCCATGGGTCACTTCATGTGTACTCTTTGGTTGGTTGTTTATTCCCTGAGAGCTCACCAAACCCAGACACTATTTCAGATGCCAAGAAGTGCTTGCTAACAGGAGTCTGATATAGCTTTCTCCTGAGAGGTTCTGCCAGAGCATGACAAATACAGAGGTGAACCTTCACAGCCAACCATTGAACTGAGAATGGGTCCCCAATGGAGGAGTTAGAGAAAGGACTGAAGGAGCTGAAAACGTTTGCAACTCCATAGGGATTATCTTTTCTATTATTTAACAATTGTGGCCCTGTCATTTTCTCCACCCATCATTAAGTTTTCAAAGAGCAAATCGTGTCTCAACACTTATAACAAACTACATAACTACAGAAAGACAAATACAGTCCAAACATATTTCAAATTAAACAATTTTAGCTGTTTATATTAAGTTTTAACACTTAGAACAGATATGATGCATACATGGGGTGAATATTGCAGCACTCACGTATTGTGTCCTGCTCTGTAGTAGCTGGCATGCTTCAAATAGTAAAATCTACATCACGTTTATTTTTTATATAGTGCTTTCTCTTTGATGTTAAAGCTGCTCAAGTTCTGCAGTTCTCTACAATATACCTTTTGGTCTTGATTTATCCACTTAAATCTTGTTTAGAACTATAAATGATCAAAGCAGGTACAATACAATTCCAATCAATTTTTTGTCACACATACATAAACTGTAACTATAATTCACTGAAGGAATAGGCAATGCAGAGTAAAATTTGAATTATCTTAAATTATTTCACTAGATTATTTCCCTAATAATGTAATATGTACCTTATTTCATTATGAAAAATAAAAGTAAGTGATATAGTTATATTACTACCAAATACATTAACTAAGGTTTGAATTACGATCTTTTTGACCTTGGAATTTCAATGTATGATGTTTTGTGACTTTATCTAGTAATTATTTCCATGCCAGACTGAAAGCAATTAAATATATTGGTTTCAATTATTACACCTACCTATTCCTGGAGGAAAAGTTTCCTATTGTTTTGACCTTCTGTAGAATTCATAGAATACTCTATGTTCCTAATAAATGAAGTGCAAAAGAGATACCTCTTACTACTTCACCTTTACTTACTTGGCTTTTTTCACTTGGGCAGTACTTCTCTTCTGTCATATATGTATGCCTTGTCCCATTGTACTTTATGGTCCATTCATACTGTTTTCCTATAAATTCTAGACTTTCTATATTTTATTGTCATGGTTTACTGTATATTTCACCTTTCAGCACTTGCCAATATATTTCATTTCCATTAACATAATAATGGGACTTTTAAAAACAGAAATCACTAAAGGGTTATAATATTTTCAATGTGAAAACCTGTAAGTTCTGCAAACAGATGCATCAATTTCTTGAGGGATTTTTACAATAAAATGATCATAGCTTTATGTTAATTAACTTATTTTATTTACTTATTGAAGTGTAATCATCTTAAACAGTGGTGGCTGAAAAATATAAAGTTTACATTTCTATTCTAATGAAGAGATATTAAATTATATTTATATTATATTAATAATACAGGCAGCATTTTGTGCTGTCATTCTAAAAACATTAATCAATCATCTACTTTTTTTGCATAGCTGTATTAAGGACAATTGGAGCAAATAGAATGAAGAGACCACAGGAGCACTTCTAGCAATAGTATATCATGCTACGGAAAGGCAGATAACATTGTTTCGTTATTGCCTTATTACATTTATAATGATAATGGTGGTAAATAATGGTGAATAGTGTGTTTAAATAGCACAGTGGCTCACGTCTACCTAAAATTTCCATACTTAAGTGGCAGAAACTACAGTAGTTACAGATAAGCCTGGGCTACATACTGAGAAACATTAAACAAACAAACAAACAAACAAGCAAACAAAAAACAGATAGTAAATTGAAAAAGAAGGACAGAAATAAGAAAACAAGAAAGATAGGAGGAAGGTAAATATGAAAGAAATATTAATAATTACTTGTTTCAGAAAATGTTTCTTTATCTGGAAGTGGTTTAAAAATAGTAGTATGAACAAAAGTCCAGTCTTGTTAAAAATATCACAAAAAACTAGATACTCATTTTCAAAAGAACTAAGATTTAAAAGACAAAAAATAGCTTAAAATGAAACAAAATACTAAATATAAGATCTAAAACTCCAAGACTAATTAGAAGAAAATATAAGAAAAAAATTCATAGTATTAGATTTTGATGTAATTTCTTGGGTATTTCACCAGAAGGACATATAAAACAAAATAAAACACAAAGTAGATTATATAAAAAGCAAAAATATTATATATCAAAAATATTATCAATAAAATGCAAATGAAAAGAGTATTTATAATCATAAAATTATTAATATCTTGGATGTATAAAGTACTATAAGAACAAACAAGTAGAAAGCAGCTCAACACCCTAATTCCAAAATCTGGTCAGAATTTGAAAAAAAAACCTTTCTTGAAAAACCACACGCCGGAAAGCAGAACACTCTGTCCCCATAACTGACTGAAAGAGAGGAAAACAGGTCTACAGCACTCCTGACACACAGGCTTATAGGACAGTCTAGCCACTGTCAGAAATAGCAGAACAAAGTAACACTAGAGATAATCTGATGGCGAGAGGCAAGCGCAGGAACCCAAGCAACAGAAATCAAGACTACATGGCACCATCGGAGCCCAATTCTCCCATCAAAACAAACATGGAATATCCAAACACACCAGAAAAGCAAGATCTAGTTCCAAAATCATTTTTGATCATGATGCTGGAGGACTTCAAGAAAGACGTGAAGAACTCCCTTAGAGAACAAGTAGAAGCCTACAGAGAGGAATCGCAAAAATGCCTGAAAGAATCGCAAAAATCCCTGAAAGAATTCCGGGAAAACATAAATAAACAAGTAGAAGCCCATAGAGAGGAGAAACAAAAATCCCTGAAAGAATTCCAGGAAAACATAAACAAGTAGAAGCCCATAGAGAGGAGACACAAAAATCCCTGAAAGAATTCCAGGAAAACACAATCAAACAGTTGAAGGAATTAAAAATGGAAATAGAAGCAATCAAGAAAGAACACATGGAAACAACCCTGGATATAGAAAACCAAAAGAAGAGACAAGGAGCTGTAGATACAAGCTTCACCAACAGAATACAAGAGGTGGAAGAGAGAATCTCAGGAGCAGAAGATTCCATAGAAATCATTGACTCAACTGTCAAAGATAATGTAAAGCGGAAAAAGCTACTGGTCCAAAACATACAGGAAATCCAGGACTCAATGAGAAGATCAAACCTAAGGATAATAGGTATAGAAGAGAGTGAAGACTCCCAGCTCAAAGGACCAGTAAATATCTTCAACAAAATCATAGAAGAAAACTTCCCTAACCTAAAAAAAGAGATACCCATAGACATACAAGAAGCCTACAGAACTCCAAATAGATTGGACCAGAAAAGAAACACCTCCTGTCACATAATTGTCAAAACACCAAACGCACAAAATAAAGAAAGAATATTAAAAGCAGTAAGGGAAAAAGGTCAAGTAACATATAAAGGGAGACCTATCAGAATCATACCAGACTTCTCGCCAGAAACTATGAAGGCCAGAAGATCCTGGACTGATGTTATACAGACCCTAAGAGAACACAAATGCCAGCCCAGGTTACTGTATCCAGCAAAACTCTCAATTAACATTGATGGAGAAACCAAGATATTCCATGACAAAACCAAATTTACACAATATCTTTCTACAAATCCAGCACTACAAAGGATAATAAATGGTAAAGCCCAACATAAGGAGGCAAGCTATAACCTAGAAGAAGCAAGAAACTAATCGTCTTGGCAACAAAACAAAGAGAAGAAAAGCACACAAACATAACCTCACATACAAATATGAATATAACGGGAAACAATAATCACTATTCCTTAATATCTCTCAATATCAATGGCCTCAACTCCCCAATAAAAAGACATAGATTAACAAACTGGATACACAACGAGGACCCTGCATTCTGCTGCCTACAGGAAACACACCTCAGAGACAAAGACAGACACTACCTCAGAGTGAAAGGCTGCAAAACAACTTTCCAAGCAAATGGTCAGAAGAAGCAAGCTGGAGTAGCCATTCTAATATCAAATAAAATCAATTTCCAACTAAAAGTCATCAAAAAAGATAAGGAAGGACACTTCATATTCATCAAAGGAAAAATCAACCAAGATGAACTCTCAATCCTAAATATCTATGCCCCAAATACAAGGGCACCTACATACGTAAAAGAAACCTTACTAAAGCTCAAAGCACACATTGCACCTCACACAATAATAGTGGGAGATTTCAACACCCCACTCTCATCAATGGACAGATCATGGAAACAGAAATTAAACAGTGATGTCGACAGACTAAGAGAAGTCATGAGCCAAATGGACTTAACGGATATTTATAGAACATTCTATCCTAAAGCAAAAGGATATACCTTCTTCTCAGCTCCTCATGGTACTTTCTCCAAAATTGACCATATAATTGGTCAAAAAACGGGCCTCAACAGGTACAGAAAGATAGAAATAATCCCATGCGTGCTATCGGACCACCACGGCCTAAAACTGGTCTTCAATAACAATAAGGGAAGAATGCCCACATATTCGTGGAAATTGAACAATGCTCTACTCAATGATAACCTGGTCAAGGAAGAAATAAAGAAAGAAATTAAAAAATTTTAGAATTTAATGAAAATGAAGATACAACATACCCAAACTTATGGGACACAATGAAAGCTGTGCTAAGAGGAAAACTCATAGCGCTGAGTGCCTGCAGAAAGAAACAGGAAAGAGCATATGTCAGCAGCTTGACAGCACACCTAAAAGCTCTAGAACAAAAAGAAGCAAATACACCCAGGAGGAGTAGAAGGCAGGAAATAATCAAACTCAGAGCTGAAATCAATCAAGTAGAAACAAAAAGGACCATAGAAAGAATCAACAGAACCAAAAGTTGGTTCTTTGAGAAAATCAACAAGATAGATAAACCCTTAGCCAGACTAACGAGAGGACACAGAGAGTGCGTCCAAATTAACAAAATCAGAAATGAAAAGGGAGACATAACTACAGATTCAGAGGAAATTCAAAAAATCATCAGATCTTACTATAAAAACCTATATTCAACAAAACTTGAAAATCTTCAGGAAATGGACAATTTCCTAGACAGATACCAGGTATCGAAGTTAAATCAGGAACAGATAAACCAGTTAAACAACCCCATAACTCCTAAGGAAATAGAAGCAGTCATTAAGGTCTCCCAACCAAAAAGAGGCCAGGTCCAGACGGGTTTAGTGCAGAATTCGATCAAACCTTCATAGAAGACCTCATACCAATATTATCCAAACTATTCTACAAAATTGAAACAGATGGAGCACTACCGAATTCCTTCTACGAAGCCACAATTACTCTTATACCTAAACCACACAAAGACACAACAAAGAAAGAGAACTTCAGACCAATTTCCCTTATGAATATCGATGCAAAAATACTCAATAAAATTCTGGCAAACCGAATTCAAGAGCGCATCAAAACAATCATCCACCACGATCAAGTAGGCTTCATCCCAGGCATGCAGGGATGGTTTAATATACGGAAAACCATCAACGTGATCCATTATATAAACAAACTGAAAGAACAGAACCACATGATCATTTCATTAGATGCTGAGAAAGCATTTGACAAAATTCAACACCCCTTCATGATAAAAGTCCTGGAAAGAATAGGAATTCAAGGCCCATACCTAAACATAGTAAAAGCCATATACAGCAAACCAGTTGCTAACATTAAATTAAATGGAGAGAAACTTGAAGCAATCCCACTAAAATCAGGGACTAGACAAGGCTGCCCACTCTCTCCCTACTTATTCAATATAGTTCTTGAAGTTCTAGCCAGAGCAATCAGACAACAAAAGGAGATCAAGGGGATACAGATCGGAAAAGAAGAGGTCAAAATATCACTATTTGCAGATGACATGACAGTATATTTAAGTGATCCCAAAAGTTCCACCAGAGAACTACTAAAGCTGATAAACAACTTCAGCAAAGTGGCTGGGTATAAAATTAACTCAAATAAATCAGTTGCCTTCCTCTATACAAAAGAGAAACAAGCCGAGAAAGAAATTAGGGAAATGACACCCTTCATAATAGACCCAAATAATATAAAGTACCTCGGTGTGACTTTAACCAAGCAAGTAAAAGATCTGTACAATAAGAACTTCAAGACACTGAGGAAAGAAATTGAAGAAGACCTCAGAAGATGGAAAGATCTCCCATGCTCATGGATTGGCAGGATTAATTTAGTAAAAATGGCCATTTTACCAAAAGCAATCTACAGATTCAATGCAATCCCCATCAAAATACCAATCCAATTCTTAAAAGAGTTAGACAGAACCATTTGCAAATTCATCTGGAATAACAAAAAACCCAGGATAGCTAAAGCTATCCTCAACAATAAAAGGACTTCAGGGGGAATCACTATCCCTGAACTCAAGCAGTATTTCAGAGCAATAGTGATAAAAACTGCATGGTATTGGTACAGAGACAGACAGATAGACCAATGGAATAGAATTGAAGACCCAGAAATGAACCCACACACCTATGGTCACTTGATTTTTGACATAGGAGCCAAAACCATCCAATGGAAAAAAGACAGCATTTTCAGCAAATGGTGCTGGTTCAACTGGAGGGCAACATGTAGAAGAATGCAGATCGATCCATCCTTATCACCCTGTACAAAGCTTAAGTCCAAGTGGATCAAGGACCTCCACATCAAACCAGACACACTCAAACTAATAGAAGAAAAACTAGGGATGCATCTGGAACACATGGGCACTGGAAAAAATTTCCTAAACAAAACACCAATGGCTTATGCTCTAAGATCAAGAATCGACAAATGGGATCTCATAAAACTGCAAAGCTTCTGTAAGGCAAAGGACACTGTGGTTGGGACAAATCGGCAACCAACAGATTGGGAAAAGATCTTTACCAATCCTACAACAGATAGAGGCCTTATATCCAAAATATACAAAGAACTCAAGAAGTTAGACCGCAGGGAGACAAATAACCCTATTAAAAAATGGGGTTCAGAGCTAAACAAAGAATTCACAGCTGAGGAATGCCGAATGGCTGAGAAACACCTAAAGAAATGTTCAACATCTTTAGTCATAAGGGAAATGCAAATCAAAACAACCCTGAGATTCCACCTCACACCAGTGAGAATGGCTAAGATCAAAAACTCAGGTGACAGCAGATGCTGGCGAGGATGTGGAGAAAGAGGAACACTCCTCCATTGTTGGTGGGATTGCAAACTGGTACAACCATTCTGGAAATCAGTCTGGAGGTTCCTCAGAAAATTGGACATTGAACTGCCTGAGGATCCAGCTATACCTCTCTTGGGCATATACCCAAAAGATGCCTCAACATATAAAAGAGACACGTGCTCCACTATGTTCATCGCAGCCTTATTTATAATAGCCAGAAACTGGAAAGAACCCAGATGCCCTTCAACAGAGGAATGGATACAGAAAATGTGGTACATCTACACAATGGAATATTACTCAGCTATCAAAAACAACGAGTTTATGAAATTCGTAGGCAAATGGTTGGAACTGGAAAATATCATCCTGAGTGAGCTAACCCAATCACAGAAAGACATACATGGTATGCACTCATTGATAAGTGGCTATTAGCCCAAATGCTTGAATTACCCTAGATCCCTAGAACAAACGAAACTCAAGACGGATGATCAAAATGTGAATGCTTCACTCCATCTTTAAATGAGGAAAAAGAATACCCTTGGCAGGGAAGGGAGAGTCAAAGATTAAAACAGAGACTGAAGGAACACCCATTCAGAGCCTGCCCCACAGGTGGCCCATACATATACAGCCACCCAATTGGACAAGATGGATGAAGCAAAGAAGTGCAGACCGACAGGAGCCGGATGTAGATCGCTCCTGAGAGACACAGCCAGAATACAGCAAATACAGAGGCGAATGCCAGCAGCAAACCACTGAACTGAGAATAGGTCCCCCGTTGAAGGAATGAGAGAAAGAACTGGAAGAGCTTGAAGGGGCTCGAGACCCCAAAAGTACAACAATGTCAAGCAACCAGAGCTTCCAGGGACTAAGCCACTACCTAAAGACTATACATGGACTGACCCTGGACTCTGACTCCATAGGTAGCAATGAATATCCTAGTAAGAGCACCAGTGGAAGGGGAAGCCCTGGGTCCTGCTAAGACTGAACCCCCAGTGAACTAGACTATGGGGGGAGGGCGGCAATGGGGGGAGGGTTGGGAGGGGGACACCCATAAGGAAGGGGAGGGGGGAGGGGGATGTTTGCCCGGAATCCGGGAAAGGGAATAACACTTGAAATGTATATAAGAAATACTCAAGTTAATAAATAAATAAATAAATAAATAAAAAAAAAGAATTTAGATGGGGGCTTGCTTACAGTTTCAGTTTGTTAGTTTCCATGACCATTATGACAGGGATCATGGGGGCAGGCAGCCAAACATGGTACTGGAGCAATAGCTGAGAGCTCTGCGTTATCCAAAAGTGGGGAGCAAAGAGAGCAATCAGTCCTGGGATGAAATTTGAATCCTCAAAATCCACCCCTTAGTGATATACCTCCTCCAACAGGCTATACCTTCTAATTCTTTCCAAAATAGTACGTCAACTAGGGACCTAGAATTCAAATAAGGAGATCTTGAACATTCGAACAATTAAATTTCTCTTCTTTCATATATCCAAAAGTGTTTAAGCAAAGACTCAAAGAGACATTTGAAACATATGCTCATCTAAAAATTAGTCATAAAAGGGAAGTAATATAAGTATTCATAATTGGCCAATAGGATATATAAACCAAATGGATGTAACAAACATTTATACCTGCACACACACCACAATAGCACATTATTCCCTCTTTAAAAAATTGATGAAGGCCATAACAGAGATGAACATTGAAAATACTGCATTAAGTGAAATAAGTCAGGAAGAAAATAATAAATTCTGATTTTATTTCCAGTAAGTGACAAATACACTTAGTTAAAATCACAGAGACAAAATGTAGAATAGTGGTTGCTATGGCAATGGGTAGGGGATAAAGTGTTTTGTTTCCTGGAAAGCTCTTCTATAAGAAAAGCTTAAATGAATCTGTAGATAAATCTGAGTGATGGTTGTATAACAAGGTGAATATAAACTTAATGTCATTAAACTGTATACGTAAAATGGTGTTTTAGATTGCATACATTTTACTTCAATAAAACATGTAATATTAATACTTAAATGGAAGAAAATATTGTCTAAACTATTTTAAATGGAAATAAAGAAGTATTGGGATGCATAATACTTTAACTTCAGGGACCATATTAGAAATCAGTAGTCTAGCTAGCATGTAAATAAACTATAAATTAAATAATCCATACCTCAAAATATAATTTGGCATATGTGTACACATATGTACATACTCATAAATAATAGCAATTGGAAATATTTTGGATGTTCCTTTAATTTTACAGTAAAGGATGATATTGTCATCACACAGCAGCATGAATATTACATGGTCTTGAAATTTTATCTGCCAAAGATACTAGTCCATTACTTCTCAATCCTTGTTAAGAATATGCTTCACAAGATTATTTTGTCACTGAAAAATTATATATATACATATATATATGTATAATATATTCATAATACAATACCTTAAATTACATAGATGAGTTTTGAAATCTCCAAAGCAGAATGACAACAATTATATATTCTTCTATCATACACTTAGAGGTCATAGTCTAAAGTATTTATTTAGTAATAACAGAAAGTAGAATATTGTGATTTGAAATAAAAATGGTGAACCCTCCAGAATGTGCCAGAGAAATGGGAGGTAAGAGACTATCAGGAGTCAAATATACCCTAAATAAAATGCCCTACATTGGAGAGAAGGGAACATGTAGGGCCCACCTCCAGCAGAAAGACAGGGCATCAATGAGGGATAGAGTTGGTATCCCACAGTCAAAACACTGACCCATAATTTTTCCTGTCTAAATGAGCTACAGGAATAAAAATGGAGAAAGTGTGAGGAAAGATGGTCCAGCAACAGGCCCAAAGCAGGATCTAACTTAAGGGGAAGCCCCAAGGCCTGACATTATTACTGAGGCTATAAAGTGCTCACAAAATGGGACCTATCATTATCCCCCTCCAAAAGACAGAAAAAGCAGCTGAAAGAGTCAGATGCAGATATTTGCACCAAACCAAAGGATAGAAGCTGCTGACCTCTGTGGTTGAATTAAGGAAAAGCTGGAGGATGCTGAGGAGTAAGGATACCCTATAGGAAGACCAGCAGTCTCAATTAACCTGGACCCTCAGGATTTCTCAGACACTGGATCACCAACCAGGCAGCATACACCAGCTCACATGAGGCCCTCAATGCATATACAACAGAGCACTGAAGTGTTTGGATTCAATCAGGGAAGATGCACATAATCCTCAAGAGACTGGAGGCCCCGAGGAGTTTAGAGGTCTGGTGGGGTGGGTAGGCTGAGACATCCTTGTGGAGATAGGGGTGGGGTGAGGAGGAGGTATGGGATGTGGAACAGTCAGAGGCGTAGACCTGGAGGGGAACAAAATCTGGAGTATAAAATTAGATAGATAGATCTATAGATGGATTGATGGATAGATAGATAGATAGATAGATAGATAGATAGATAGATAGATAGATAGATAGAGATAGAAATAAAAATGGCATCGATAAGCTCATATGTTTGAATATTTGATCCCCAGTGGATAGAATGTTTGGGAAGGATTAGAAGTTGTGACCATGTTGAAGAAGGCATGCCTTTGAGGACAGGCTGTGGAGTCTCAAAAACATTCTGGTATGCCCAGTGCATTCTCTGCTTCCTATTTGTGAATCAGAATGCGATCTCTCAGCTCTGATCTACCACCTTGCCTGCCTGCCTTCTACTGAGCTCCTTGGCAAGATGGTAAAGGACATCTATTCCTCTGTAACTATTATCTCAAAGTAAATCTTTCCTTCTGAAAGTTTCATTGGTCATGATTTTTTTTTCACAGCAATAGAAAAATAAATAAGAGAGTTGATACCAACAAGTAAAATATTGATGTAACAGACTTCATTAATTTGTTTGTTTGTTTGTTTTTTACGAATTTTGAAAAAAAAATCTTGGTACTTTGAATTAAGAAAACAATTGAATACCGTAATCACAGCTTAATGAGTCATCCTAGTATGATCTTGAAAGACAGCAATGTTGAGAGCTATTTGGTCTGCAGAAGCTTAAGACAGGAGCTTTTAGAGAGGAACAGTATTAGCAACAGAGCTAGATAATGTTCTTGTGATATGGGGGAAATGTGGTTGCCATCTGTCCTTGTCCTAAGAATTTGCCTGAGGCTAAGTTGAAAAGTAATAAACTAACTTTTTGGCAGAGAATTTTGAAAAGCATCATAATATTGATTATGTCATGTTGTTATTAGTAATCACTCTTATACAGCTCTACAGAGAAAATAAGCAAGTGAAGCAAAAAAAAATTTTTTAAAGAGAAAAACAGCACCAGAAAATTTAAGGTTGGATCCAAGTCATATGCTGAAGGGATAAGCAGATTAAGGAGTGACCTGATCTAAACAAAGAGAGGGGGTATCCTCAGGGCAAGACCCAACCCAGCTAAACCTTCAATTTGTGAAAGAAGCGCTTAAGTAATTTTCTGATTTAAAAAAAAAAAATGACAAATGAAAATTGATGTAAGTGTGATTCAGAAGACTAAGCTTCCATCCCAAGTGGACAGCCAATTTGGCCTTTTTACCTACATGAGACTGGTTTGTATTCATTAAAGATACATGTAGAAAGGCCATGTGGCATTATCCTCTCCAGTCAAAGACAACTGCTTACTCTAGATGTGTGGTAAAGTATTACTGAATAGAGGTCTTGAAAGGCCACTACATAAAACTGGGAAAGTGAACTCTGCATTGTATTAGAGATCCAAAGAAGTTAGAGGTACCAAAACCATAAGGAGGTATCTTCTATGGAGAGTTGCAGACAGGTAGTCGTGCTAGCCCAAGAGAGAGAGAGAGAGAGAGAGAGAGAGAGAGAGAGAGAGAGAAATATATTATAGTCAACAAAGCCAAAAGGGAAGATCCATCTGTGCTCTTTTACATTAGACATGGAGTTACAAAGTATGGAGTTTTTCTTGATGGAGTTTGGTCTTGCATTGGTTCATTATTTCATCACTATGCCCCAAATTTCTCCCTTTTGGAATGATAATGCATACTCTGTGATGTTGTATATTGGAAATATGCAATATGATTCTTTTATTTTTTAGGGTATCTAGGTAAGATGTTTGAGTCCTGAAAGAGACTTTTGGACCATTAAACACCCAAGCATAATGATGACATTAAATCCTTAACTCCTTATGAAGGAGTTAAAATAAAACCTTCATAAAAACTGCAAAAGAACAGCAGATAAGGGGATAAGACAGAATGGGCCTGAGACGTGCCCAGCCAAGCCTAAAAACAAGGTCAAGGGATTGTTCCAGGAACTAGCAGCCACCATCTCCGCTGAGTCGGGGGCCATCCGGATGGGCAACTCCCTGTTCTGCTTCTGCTATAGTTAATAGTTACCAAACTCCCTGCTCTACAGATAAAGATAAGACACTCTCTTATATTGTGAACACCCCAGCCCGCACGTAGTGCTTGCAGATGAGACCTTGTACCCATTTCCCTTGCTGATAACCACGCTGAATCCCCTTGCCTTCCCCTATAAAAAGCCTTAAATTTCGAGTCTTGGGGTCGACTCCTATGTCTCCTGTGTGAGATACAAGCCGTCCCAGAGCTCTGATAATAAACTGCCTCGTGTGCTTTACATCAAGAGCCGGTCTCTTGCGTTTCTTTGGGGAGTACAATCCCGCGACTGGAGTGGGGTCTCCTGAGAGCGGTCCTACATTGTGGGGGCTCGTCTTGGATCTGTATGACCCCCAAGAACCCCGAAGACCCCTTGGAGGTATGTTGGTGTGGTCCTTGTATGTTTGGGAGCGACACCGCTGTGTGTATGAGTGTGTGTCTGTGTCTTGGTTTTGGTTTGTGAAAGGGAGTGCATGTGGAATCCCACTCCGGTTTGTAAAAGGGAGTGGACGTGGAATCTTGCTCCGTAAGTTACTAGCAGCTGCCACTGTGGGCCGTAAGGACCCAGAGGCTGTGGAAGGAGACGTCCTAGGACCGCAAGCTGCAACCTTGGAAGACGTTCCAAAGATGAGAGATGGCCAGGAGGACCTGACTGTGGCTTTTCAGAATGAAGGCGACGAAATACTCCTTCTTCTGAAAAGAGAGTGGACATGGAATCCCGCTCCGTCAGAGGTCACAATTGGCTGGTTGTTTAAGTCCAAGCGTGGACGGGTGTGTTTGGACGTGTTGGTGTCTCTTGTCAGTATTCTGTTTGTGTGCCTACTGTTTCTTACTATGGGACAAACTGTGCCAACCCCTTTGTATTTGACCACGGACCATTGGACTGACGTTAGGGCAAGAGGACGGAATTTATCTGTGAAAGTTAAGAGAGGACCTTGGCAGGCCTTCTGCTCCTCTGAATGGCCCACATTTGGGGTGGGCTGGCCACCCATAGGGACTTTCGACTTGCCTACCATTAGGGCCGTAAAGGCCATTGTTTTTCAGGAAGGACTGGGATCACATCCTGACCAGCAGCCGTACATCATGGTGTGGGAAGATTTGGCACTATCCCCACCTCAGTGGGTCCAGCCTTTCCTCCCTCCCTGCCACCCTGGCCCTAGGATTCTGGCCGTCTGGAAAGGCGACTCGGATGAGAAACCAAAACTGCAGCCTGCAGAACAACACGGACGAGGCTCTTCACCAACCCCCATTCCTAAGATTTACCTTGAGATAGAGGAGCCCCCTGAGTGGCCCACTCCCCCACCCCCACCATATCTCCAAGCTCCCCCACCAGAACCCCAGCCCTCAGCCCCACCGGCCCCTTTACTGGCTCCAGGGGAAGGGAGGTGAGGCCCCTTGACTGGGACAAGAAGCAGACGAGGAGCTGCCCCAGATTCCACGACAGCCCTTCCCATTAGGGCGGTTGGGCTGCCCCCAGATCCAGATGATCCGACAGGTCTACAACTTCTGCAGTATTAGCCTTTTTCTTCCTCTGATCTCTATAACTGGAAAGTTAATCTCCCTCCTTTTTCAGAAAATCCTGCAGGGTTCACGAGCTTGATCGAGTCCCTGATGTTCTCGCATCAGCCTACCTGGGATGATTGCCAACAGCTTTTGCAGACTTTGTTCACCACTGAGGAGAAAGAAAGAATTCTCCTTGAGGCTCAGAAGAATGTCCGAGACTCAGCTGGGCATCCCGTCCAGACCCCGGCTAAAATAGATGAAGGATTCCCCCTGACACATCACAGATGGGACTACAACACGGCACAAGGTAGGGAAGGGCTGTCCAATTACCGCCGGGCTCTAGTGGCGGGACTCAGGGGCACTGCATGCAGGCCCACTAATTTGGCTAAGGTAAGAGAGGTCATACAAGGGGCAACTGAATCCCCTTCCGTCTTTTTGGAAAGACTCATGGAAGCTTACCAGAGGTACACTCCTTTCAACACCATGTCTGAAGGACAGAGGGCCTCCGTGATTATGGCCTTTATCAGTCAGTCGGCCCCTGGCATTAGGAAGAAATTGCAACAAATTGAGGGATTACAAGATTATACTATAAGGGATGTGGTGAGAGATGCTGAAAGAGTGTATCACAAGAGAGAGACTGAAGAAGAGAGACAGGACAGAGAGAAGAGAGAAAAGAGAAAGGATGAGTACAGAAGGGATAAAAAACAGGAGAAGACTTTGACCAGAATAATGGATACAGTGGTAGACAAGGATAGGAGAGAAAGGATTAGACAGACAGGGGACCTGGGTGACAGAAAGTGGCAAGGGCCAAGGAGACCCAGAAGAAACAGATCACAACTGGAAAGAGACCAATGTGCACATTGTAAAGGCAGAGGGCACTGGGCTCAGGAATGTCCCAAGAGGAGACAAGGGGAAAAGGTGCTGGCCCTAGAGGATGACAAAGATTAGGGGAGACCGGGCTCGGCTCCCCTCCCCGAGCCTAGGGTAATGTTGCAAGTGGAGGGGACCCCCGTGAGTTTCCTGGGCGAAACGGGAGCGGAATGCTCAGTGCTCAAGGCTCCTCTAAGAAAGATAAAAAATGAAAAAAAAAAAACTCTAGTGATTGGGGCAACGGGACAAAAGTCCTATCCCTGGACTACTTCTCGCACGGTGGACCTAGAGAGAAACTTAGTAACTCATTCGTTTTTGGTCATCCCAGAGTGTCCTACGCCCTTGTTAGGAAGGGACTTATTAACCAAGTTAAAAGCACAAATAACTTTCGCCCCATCGGGTCCAGAACTATCATGGGGAATTGCACCACCCCAAACTCTAGGATTGTCTTTACACCTAGGAGAAGAGTATCGGATTTACCAAAAGAAAACATTGCCTTCGGAAGACTTACAAGAATGACTGGAGCGGTTTCCCCAATCATGGGTAGAGACAGGGGGGATGGGGATGGTGAGACAAGTCCCCCCTGTGGTGATTGAGCTCAAATCCAGAGCCACTCCCATTAGAATCAGACAGTATCCCATGGGGAAGGAAGCTTAGGAGGGCATCCACCCCCACATCACTAGATTGCTCCAAGAAGGGATCCTGGTCCCTTGCAAATCTTCTTGGAATACCCCCTTTAATACTGGTAAAGAAACCAGGACCAAGTGGTTACTGCCCAGTACAAGATCTCAGGGAGGTTAATAAGCGGGTACAAGACTTGCACCCTACTGTGCCAAATCCTAACAATTTGCTTAGCACTCTGCCACCCGAGCAGGCATGGTATAAGGTGTTAGATCTCAAGGACGCTTTCTTTTGCTTAAAACTACACCCTAACAGCCAACCCTTGTTTGCTTTTGAATGGTGCAACCCTGAGAATGGAAGAACTGGACAGCTGACATGGATCAGATTGCCACAAGATGTAGAGGGCCAAAATAACATTCGCCACCACTAGATGGTGCTGGCTTCCACTGTGCCCCATGTGGAAGGCTGAGGTAGACAAGATGGCGCTGGCCTCCGCCGCACCAGCCGACTTCCTTTCAGGAAGTTAACTGTGTGTGCATGTGTAAGAGTGCCTTCATGCCAGGTCTTCGCCCATTCCGGGGCGTGCCTTATGAGATCATGGGTAAGCAACCAATCAGGTGTGGATGCGCCGCGCTAGGGTGAATATAAGCGCGCCATGCCGGCGCGCGGGGCCTCTCCTTAAGATTTTAATAAAGTTTGGTCACAGCAAGGATTCCTATGTCCCCGCGTGTTTTCTTGCTGGCGAAAGGAAGCACGTGGGACATTTGGTGCTGAAACCCAGGAGAAAAGCCACACCATCGCCAGGCGCCAAGGAGGGCCTCCGTTTCACGGAAGGGATCCAGAAAGGGATCCAGAAGCTGCGGAACACCGGTGAGACTCTGAGAGACTATGTTTAGCCTTGATCTGTTCCGCCTCACTCCTCTGCCGGATGCGGCGGGAGCCTCGATTGTTGTTTTGACCGCCCTCGAGTTTTTTCTATTAGCCTTTGAGCTTCTAGTTACTGCCAAACAATGTCAGAGGTCGCGTAGGATCTGCCCAGCTGTAACAGCAAAGCGGAGAGTGTTGGGGGAAGGGCAAGGCAGCGTGTCAGAAACAGAGTGTAGTGAAAGGTTACAATGAAAAAATGATACTGATCGATCTCAAGCACCAGGCATCTCTGCGGTCTTACCACTGCCAGAGGCAAAAGGTT
This sequence comes from Rattus norvegicus, assembly GCF_021556685.1. NCBI lineage: Eukaryota > Metazoa > Chordata > Mammalia > Rodentia > Muridae > Rattus > Rattus norvegicus. Next base: position 54,874,089 of record NC_141554.1, on the reverse strand, counting down.
GGGGAAAGAACCGGGAGAGAAAAAGGGAGGAGACAAAAGGAACACAGTATTTTGGGAGAACAATTTTGTCTTTGTGCTTGTAAAAAGTGTGATTAAGCTCCCGCGCCGGCCCACGGGACACCGCGGCGTCCGTGCGCCGACGTGACAGCTTTGCAGAGTCATACTGATTAGGCTTGATAAAGGTAGACCGCCTGAAAATTTATTCAGGAGAATCAAACAAAAGGACATCTCAATGCCCATACACAGCTTGATGGAGTTAATATAATTGGGTTGTGAGTAAAAATAAGAAATATTTGAAAAAAGAATATTTGAATATTTGAAGCTAATTTTAAGCTTCTAAGGATATGTTAATTGGCTAAGTACCTCACCTTACCGGAGGACTTAGGTCCTTGTTATGCACATTGGAGATAAAGCTTCAGCTGTGTTAATACAGAATTATAGACTAGAGTCATGGAAGTATTTTAAAAAGAAACCTGGTGAAACATATCTCATTCCAAACAACAGTTAATTGGTTATTACAAAATACTGATATTTGGCCTATTACATATACAAATTTTTCAGACAAAATTGATAATTTTACTCTTTATATGCTTTTGTACTTCCTGTATATTTGTGCATACAACCCATAAGAAATGCTCTTAGTGTATTTATAGGTGGTTCATCTAATGAAAAGGCTACATATATGATTGGATCACTTGTTTATTCTCTTGAGTTTCCCCTGTTTCAACACAGACTATTAAATTCCATAGTTTAGCCACTGTTTTTAAATCAAGCCTTCAATTCATATACTGATAGCCAATGTGTGGCTTGTGGTTTACAATTGATTTCGATTACTTAATGCTTTATTAGAGACAGGTTTTCTACTTAAAATCAATGAGTGATTTCAGTGTGAATGTCTGACAACTAACTGTCCTTTCAGTGCTCTGGCTCAGACAACTAATTTAAACCTTAGGCTCATACCTAACTTTGAAAATGGTAATAGAGTTGATATGAAAAAAAGAAGACTCCATTTGCTTACTTTAAACTCCCAGCCAGCTCAGGGATTTCTAGTAAGACTGAAATTGGACAATATTTACAAGATTTGACATTTCTAATTAATGCTTATGTTTAGGTAAATAAAGTTTGTGAGGTGCTAGAGAAATGGCCTAGTGGTTAAGAGCACTAAATACTGTTCCTTAATAGACCATTTAAGAACTCAAACTGGATTGCCTGGGCTCCTTAACAAGGGAGGACAATGATACCAGACAGATTGTAGGCCTTGCATAAGAACAATTAGTCAAAAAATCTCATTCTTTATATATCCAAAACAATAATGCTGGAGACAATAATTTGGTATACAAGTCAATTTATAAATACAAGTGCTCAGTGTCCTCAATTTAATCCTCGGGGACTTACCTTAATAAATAATATCTTTACTATATCTTAATAAATAAAAAGGGGGAATTATCCCTGTATGCTAAATAATGCTCCTGTTATTTCAATTTTAAAATTTGGATGCCAAAGTTTATGGCACCCTACAACTAGGCATACATCTGCCTAGGTGAAATAGAGAGATCCACATATTGACATGATCCTGTCCAGATATTTTATATGAGGAAGAGGGGATGTTTGTGTTTTTTCTACAGAATGTTACAAGAGTGTGCCAGCTGCCTGAGTGGTTGCTGAGACTTGCTGATCCTGGTTACATGAAGATTCAGCTTTCCTGGTTCGGGTCCCTGGAGTCATTCCTCTGCCCTGAGAGGAAGATAGAAGATTCCCCTTCACCTTTTGTCATCACAGAAATTTTGCCGTTGCTGCAGTCAGTGTTACTGCTGCATGTGTCCCGTCACACTATGGCCTGCTCTCTGACCCTCTGTGCACTGCTGCTTGCTTGAGAAAACTGGACGCCAGCCGTTTCTGCCCCCTTCATTCCCTGGTGACTCTTGCTGCCTTAACTGGTCATTTTACAGTCTGTAGCTTCACAGGAATGCTACCTGCGTAAAGCTGCTGTGGACTGGGGAACTCTGCCCTGGTTGTACAGATCTCAGAAATGGTTCCATTGTCTGCTGGTTGTTCCAGAGAAAAATGACTGATCCTGAACTGTCCTGGAAAAGACCTTGACACTTTAGCTGCTATTGTACCAGCCATTACTGCTGCAGACATTTTGTCTGCAGTGTCTGGAGTTATCCTCCCCCAATCTATTGTTAGACAAGCAGAGTGGGTAAACTTTCTGGAGTAGTTACTAACAATTGGGAATTCTAAATTTTATTATAGGAGCGGGTTGACTACGGCCCTTGGTGGTAACAGCTGAGGTGAACCAGATGAGGTGCCCACTACTTATCGGGAGTGGCTCTGTTTGGTGCAGCCCTATGCTGTGGATTAGTGTTCATACTATGGTTGGTTTACAAACTCAGATCTCAACAGAAACGTGACAAGGCCTTTATCACTCAAGCACTTGTGGCCATTGTACAAGGGGCCTCTCCTGGAATTTGGTTATCTATGCTCAGGAATTAGTCGGTATCTGAGTTCTCTGCTCTTGCACCCCATGGATCTGTGGATCCATTACACTGGGATGAGAGAGACTCTCTCTCGGTATCTGAGTTCTCTGCTCTTGCACCCCATGGATCTGTGGATCCATTACACTGGGATGAGAGAGACTCAATGATCCTTTGATCAGCCCTTCCACATCGCTGAGGTTTCCTCATTACATGCGATAGGGTGATCAGGACTGTTATAAAATAATATAAAATAAATCAAGACTGTTATAAAATAAATAAATAGAGGGAGATGTAGAGGGCCACAATAATATTCGCCACCACTAGATGGCGCTGGCTTCCACTGCGCCCCACGTGGAAGGCCGAGATAGACAAGATGGCGCTGGCCTCCGCCGTGCCAGCCGACTTCCTTTCAGGAAGTTAACTGTGTGTGCATGTGCAAGAGTGCCTTCGTGCCAGGTCTTTGCCCATTCCAGGGCGTGCCGTATGAGATCATGGGTAAGCAACCAATCAGGTGTGGATGCGCTGCGCTAGGTGTATATAAGTACGCCATGCCGGCACACAGGGCCTCTCCTTAAGATTTTAATAAAGTTTGGTCACAACAAGGATTCCTATGTCCCCGCATGGGGAAGCGCGTGGGACAACAAGGATTCAAGAATTCGCTCATGCTGTTTGACGAGGCCTTACATCGAGATTTGGCCCCCTTTCGAGCCAATAATCTACACATAACTCTTTTACAGTATGTAGATGATCTTCTTCTGGCCACTGGAACATGCAAGGAATGTGAATGTGGGACTCAAGGCCTCCTGGCTGAGCTGGGTGAGTTGGGGTATCGGGCTTCAACACGGAAAGCACAGCTGTGCCACACTGAAGTGACCTATTTGGGTTACACCTTAAAGAATGGACAGCGCTGGCTCACTGAGGCCAGGAAACAGACTGTGATACAAATCCTGACCCCAACCACTCCTCGCCAGGTAAGAGAATTCTTGGGAATCGCAGGGTTCTGGAGGCTTTGGATTCCTGGATTTGCTACCCTGTCAGCTCCTCTATACCCCTTAACTAAAGAGAAAGGAAAATTCATTTGGACTAAGGAACATCAATTAGCTTTTGAGACTCTGAAAAAGGCGCTGCTACAGGCTCCGGCCCTGGCACTACGTGACCTTAAGAAACCTTTCACCTTATACATAGATGAGAGAAATGGAGTGGCAAGAAGAGTCCTCACTCAAACCCTAGGACCCTGGAGATGCCCCGTAGCTTACCTACTAAAGAAACTGGATCCTGTGGCCAGCGGATGGCCCTCCTGTCTCCGAGCAATAGCAGCCACCACTATTTTGGTAAAAGACACTGACAAACTAACTATGGGACAAAATGTGACTATAGTGGCACCCCATGCCCTTAGAGTGTTGTTCGACAGCCCCCAGACCGGTGGATGACCAACGCATGGATGACCCATTACCAGAGCCTGCTGCTGACTGAGCGGGTAACTTTTGCCCCTCCCACCATCCTTAACCCCGCTACCTTACTACCTGAAGCTGACGAAGCCCCCGTGCATCACTCTGAGGAGATGCTGACAGAAAAAACTAGAACTTGACCAGATTTGACTGATCAACCTTGGCCAGGGGTAGAGACTTGGTTCACTGATGGAAGCAGCTTCATGGTAGAAGGTAAGCGCAGAGCCAGGGCGGCGGTAGTAGATGGAAGGTTTGTCATATGGGCCAGTAGCCTGCCTGAAGGGACTTCAGCTCAAAAAGCAGAACTTATTGCTTTAACTCAGGCTTTAAAGTGTGCAGAAGGAAAGACTATCAATATCTATACTGACAGCCGGTATGCCTTTGCAACAGCTCATGTTCATGGGACAATTTACCGACAAAGAGGATTACTGACTTCAGCTGAGAAGGACATTAAAAATTAAGAAAAAGACAAAAAAAAAGCGAGACTGTGAAATACAACATAGATGGTTTGAATCATGGTACTCCAAGTCTCCATGGGTCACTACATTATTTTCTGCCCTTGCTGGGCCAGTTCTTATTATTTTCCTGCTCTTAGTGTTTGGCCCCTGTTTGATAAACAGAGGATTAGCTTTTGTTAAAAATAAAATAAATGTTATACAACTTAATGGTCCCCCAACACCAATACCATCCTATAGTCAGGATAGAAACAAAGGACGACTACCGTTCCCCGTATAGAAATACCAATGTCTAAGAATTCTAAGATTAGAATTAGTAAATAGAAGAAGAGGGGAATGAAGGAGTTAAAATAAAACCTTCATAAAAACTGCAAAAGAACAGCAGATAAGGGGATAAGACAGAATGGGCCTGAGACGTGCCCAGCCAAGCCTAAAAACAAGGTCAAGGGATTGTTCCAGGAACTAGCAGCCGCCATCTCTGCTGAGTCGGGGCCATTCGGACGGGCAACTCCCTGTTCCGTTTCTGCTATAGTTAATAGTTACCAAACTCCCTGCTCTACAGATAAAGATAAGACACTCTCCTATATTGTGAACACCCCAGCCCGCACGTAGTGCTTGCAGATGAGACCTTGTACCCATTTCCCTTGCTGATAACCACGCTGAATCCCCTTGCCTTCCCCTATAAAAAGCCTTAAATTTCGATTCTTGGGGTCGACTCCTATGTCTCCTGTATGAGATACGAGCCATCCCAGAGCTCTGATAATAAACTGCCTCGTGTGCTTTACATCAAGACCCGTTCTCTCGTGTTTCTTGGGGGAGTACAATCCCGCGACTGGAGTGGGGTCTCCCGAGAGGGGTCCTACACTTACTCTAGCAGGGGCTTCCACTGGTGTCGTTGGTACAAGCATTAAGAGATCCTCATTTTCCTGTTCGTTTCCCTTATTATAGTCGTATACCAGTGAGGGCAGCAGGAAGGTAAGGAACAGTTCAACAGTTTTGTTGCAGTCCACTCCAAGAGTATGACCAGCCTTCTAGCTTTGATACCATAAGAGCTATTTATAGAGGTTGAAATGCCCAAAGTACTTTCAAGAAATCAAAAAATGTAAAAGTCAAAACGGAATTTTCATGTTGGACTAAATATATTTTGCATTATAATATGGTCAGAAGCCTATGATAGCCAGGGAATATAGTGTGGTAGTTTGAATAAGAATGACTCACTCCTACAGGCTCATCTATTTGAAAATGGTCCTCAATTGGAGGACTTCTTTGGGACAGATAACATGGTGTGGCTTTGCTGGGGCAGGATTTAAGGTTTCAAAGTCTTCTGTCTCTTGCTTGTAAGATATGCACTCTAAGCTATTACTCCAACTACCTACCACTATGCCTTTGCTCTACCATCATGGAGATGAACTCTCTGAATCTATAAGCCCAATTAAATGTTTTATTTCGTAAGTTGTCTTCATCATGATGTTTTATCACAGCAGTAGAAAAGTAAATGATATAGTAATATTAGATTATTTTATATATAATTATTACTTTTATTTAGAACAATTGTATAGATTAAGCAAAGGAGAAATTCTACATTTCAAAATATTTCTTATTTATAATTTACCTAAATTTTGTATTAGTGATTAGTTTTCACTCTACTATAGCATTTATTAAACATCATGTAAAGTAACATGCTGCAAAGCATAAACTATCAGAAACAACAAATTTCAGCAATGAGTCAGAAGTATTCTTTTAAATGATAAGATTTGTGATGGGGGCTAGTTTTCTTGATAAGAAAAAAAAATGAATGCACTTCATTTTCTTAAAACTAAAACCAGGTAAGTGTTTTAAGTATGAAAATAGTACAGCCTATAATGAAGAAATGGAAATATGCTGATAAAATCAAAAGAGAAGACAGAAATATAAGGAAAGAGAAAAGTAGACTGACAGATGTAATCACACAGAGAATGTATGTTATAGGAAAATATAGTGTCAATTTATTGAGACCTATTTATTTTGCATTACAACTTCCATCCTCTAACTTTTCCAGAGAGGCAAAATTATTTTTATCATAAAATTATTTTTATCATAGCTTTATCACTCTAAAATTGTAATGCTGTTCACTAATCAGGTTCAGATGCTACAGTTTAATGACACTTTCATCTAATAATATAACCATAGTTAAAATTTCCAAGTCACTAAATCACCTTTTTCAGAGAATATAACTTTTATTTTCATTACCAGTTCAATTTAATGAACACTTAAGACGTGTTTTTTCAAGATATCACCTTCATCTCTTACGTCCCAAAACTTCATTTTAAGTAACAAAGTGCAAGAGATTCAGTACACAAATATGGTAAACAAATATGTTATCTTAAAATATAGTCATGAAGAACAATTGTATAACTTTAACTGTGTTGGGCAGTTTTAAGCCTATTTGATGCAAGCAAAAGTCATCTGAGACAAGGGAACTTCGTGTCTCCATAAGATAAGGCTGTAAGCAGGAATATTTGTATAGAATTTTTTTAGTAATTTGAAGGGGAAGGATCCAAACAATTATAGATAGAACCAGCTCACTATAAGTTGAACCACCCATTCTTGGTAATCCTGGATTATATAAGAAAGCAGGCTGAGCAAGCAATGATGGGCAAACCAGTAAACACCCTTCCTTTCCTGCCTCGAGGTTTCTGCCCTGTTTACATTCCTCACATGACTTCCTTCAGTGATGAATAATGAAATGAAGTGTAAACCAACGACTTTCCTCCCCATGTTGCTTTTTGTCATGCTGTTTCATCATAACACCTTTACCACTGACTAGGAAAAAAATAAATCTTTGGAAATATTTAAGATTAGAATGCATAAGCACATATAGCTTACAGTGATAAAGAATCTAAATGCTACTTATGCTGCCATGATTTTTTATTGGACATTTTTTATTTACATTTCAAATGTTATTCTCTTTCCCAGTTTTGCATTCATGAGCCCCCTTTCTCACACCCCTCCCCCTTCTACAATAATGGTATTCCCCCTCACCAACCACCCCCTTTCCTGCCTCCCCACCCTGACATTCTTCTACACTGGGGGATCCAGCCTTGGCAGGACTAGTGGCTTCTCCTTCCAATGGTACCCAACCAAGCCATCCTCTGCTATATATGTAGCTGGAACCATCGGTCTGTCCATGGCTACTCTTTGGATGGTGGTTTAGTCCCTGGAAGCTCTGGTTGGTTGGTAATGTTGTTCTTAAGGGGTTGCAAACACTTCAGATCCTTCAATCCTTTCTAGAAATCCTCCAACGGGGACCCTGTTCTCAGTTAAATAGTTTGGTACTAGCATTTGCCTCTCCATTTGTCACAATCTGGCTGAGCTGCTCAGGAGACAGCTATATCAGGCTCTTGTCAGCATGGACTTCTTGGCTTCATCAATATTGTCTAGGTTTGGTGGATATATATATATATATATATATATATATATATATATATATATATATATATATAGAGAGAGAGAGAGAGAGAGAGAGAGACTAGATCCCCAGGTGGGACAGGCTCTGAATGGCCATTCCTTCAGTGTCTGCTCCAAACTTTCTCCATATCTCCTCCTATGAAGATTTTTGTTCCCCCTTTTAAGAAGGACTGAAGCATCCACACTTTGGTCATCCTTCTTCTTGAACTTCATGTGGTCTGCGGATTGTATGTTGGGTAATCCAAGCTTTTGGACTAATATCCACTTATCTGTGAATGCATACCATGTGTGCTTTTTTATTTTTGTTTTTGCTTTACTTTTTGTGAGTTTGTTACCTCACTCAGGATATTTTCTAGTTCCATCCATTTGCCTATGAATTTCGTAAAATCATTGTTTTTGATAGCTGAGTAGTAGTCCATTGTGTAGATGTACCACATTTTCTGTATCCATTACTCTGTTGAAGGGTATTTGGGTTGTTTCTAGCTTCTGGCTATTATAAATAGGGGTGTTATGAACATAGTGGAGCATGTGTCCTTGTTACATGTTGGAGCATCATTTGGGCATATGCCTAGGAGTGGTATAGCTGGGTCCTTGGTCCTTAGGTAGTACGAGTCCCCATTTTCTGGGGAATCTCCAGACTGATTTGTAGAGTTGTTGTACCGGCTTGTAGTTCCACCAAAAATGGAGGAGTATTCCTCTTTCTCCACATCCTCGCTAGGATCGGTTGTTACCCGAGTTTTTGATTTTAGCCATTCTGACTGGTGTGAGGTGGAATCTCAGGATTTTGCTTTGGATTTCCATGATGACTAAGGATGCTGAACATTTCTTTAGGTACTTCTCAGTCATTCAATAATCCTCAGCTGAGAAGTCTTTTTTTAGCTCTGTACCCCATTTTAATAGGGTTATTTGGCTCTCTGGAGTCTAACTTCTTGAGTTGTCTGTATATATCAGATATTAGCCCTCTATCAGATGTAAAGATCTTTTCCCAATCTGTTGGTTGCCGTTTTGTCCTAATGACAGTGCCCTTTGCCTCACAGAAATTTTGCAGTTTTATGAGGTCCCATTTGTCCATTCTTTATCTTAGTGTATAAGCCATTGGTGTTTTTTCCAGGAAATTTTCCCCAGTGCCCACATGTTCGAAGCTCTTCTCCATATTTTCTTTTATTAGTTTGAGTGTATCTGGTTTTATGTGGAGGGCCTTTATCTACTTGGACATAAGCTTTTTACAGGACAATAAGATTGGATTCATTTGCATTCTTCTACATGCTGACCTACAGTTGAACCAACACCATTTGTTGAAATGCTATCTTTTATCCACTGGATGGTTTTAGCTCCTTTGTCAAAGATCAAGTGACCATAGGTGTGTGGGTTCATTTCTGGGTCTTTAATTTTATTCCATTCATCTATCTGCCTGTCTCTGTACCAAAACCTGCACTTTTTATCAGGATTGCTCTACTTGAGGTCAGGGATGGTGATTTTCCCAGAAGTTCTTTTATGGTTGAGGATAGACTTTGCAATCCTGTTTTTTGTTATTCCAAATGAATTTGCAATTTTCTCTTTCTAACTCTATGAAGAATTGAGTTGGAATTTTGATGAGGATTGCATTGAATCTGTAGATTGCTTTGGCAAAATGGACATTTTTACCATATTAATCCTGCCAATCCATGAGCATGGGATGTCTTCCCATCTTATAAGATCTTCTTCAATTTCTTTCTTCAAGACTTGAAGTTATGGCCATACAGATTTTTCATTTGCTTGATTAGAGATACACTGAGGTATTTTATGTTATTTGCGACTACCGTGAAGGGTGTCATTTCCCTAATTTCTTTCTCTGCCTGTTTATCCTTTGAGAAGAAGAAGGCTACTGAGTTGTTTGAGTTAATTGTACATCCAGCTATTTTGCTGAAGTTGTTTATCAGGCTTAGGAGTTCTCTGGTAGAAGTTTTGGGGTCACTTAAGTATACTATCATATCCTCTGCAAATAGTGATATTTTGATTTCTTCACTTTCGACTTGTATCCCTCTGACCTCCTTTTGTTGGCTGATTGCTCTGGCTAGGACTTTCAGTCCTATATTCAATAAGTAGGGAGAGAGGGGACAGCCTTGTCTGGTCCCTGATTTTAGTGAGATTTCTTCAAGTTTCTCTCCATTTAGTTTGATGTTGGCTACTCATTTGCTGTATATTGCTTTCACTATGTTTATGTATGGGCCTTGATTTCCTGATCTTTTTAAGATTTTTAACATGAAGGGGTGTTGAATTTTGTCAAATGCTTTCTCAGCATCTGAGATGATCATGTGTTTTGTTTGTTGCTGTTATTGTTGTTGTTGAGTTTCTTTACATAGTGGATTACATTGATAGATTTCTGTGTATTGAACAATCCCTGCTTCCCTAAAATGAAGCCTACTTGGTCATGATGAATGATTGTTTTAATGTGTACTTGGAGTCTGTTAGTGAGAATATATTGAGTACTTTTGCGTTCATATTCATAAGGGAAATTGGTCTGAAGTTCTCTTTCTTTGTTGGGTCTTTGTGGTATAGGTAAAAACAAAATTATGGCTTAATAGAAGGAATTGGGTAGTGTTCCTTCTGTTTCTATTTTGTGGAATAATTTGTACAGTATTGGTAGGTGGTCTCCTATGAAGGTCTGATAGAATTCTGCACTAAACCCATCTGACCCTGGGCTGTTTTCGTTGGGGGACATTTAATAACTGCTTCTATTTCTTAAGAGGTATGTGACTGGATTCTTTTCCTTATCCTGATTTAACTTTTGTACTTGATATCTCTCTAGATAATTGGACATTTCCTCCAGATTTTCCAGTTTTATTGAATATAGGTTTTGGAACATGATGATTTTTGATGAATTTTCTTCAGATTCTGTTGTTAATGTCTCCCTTTTTCATTTCTGATTTTGTTAATTTGAATACTGCCTCTCTGCCCTCTGGGTAGTCTGGCTAAGGGTTTATCTATCTTGTTGATTTTCTCATCTTTTTGGAGGAACTCAGAGCTATGAGTTTTCCTCTTAGCACTGCTTTCCTTGTATCCCATAAGATTGGGTATGTTGTGCACTTATCTTCATTAAATTCTGAAATGTCTTCAATTTCTTTGTTTCTTTATTTCTTGACCAAGTTATCATTGAGTAGAGCATTGTTCAACTTCCATGTATAAGTGGGCTTCTGTCTTTTTGTTGTTATTGAAGACCAGCCTTAGTCTGTGGTGATCTGATAGGATTCATGGAGGATTATTTGAATCTTCTTGTATCTGTTGGGGCCTGTTTTGTGACTGATTATATAGTCAGTTCTGGAGAAGATACCATGAGTTGCTCAGAAGAAGGTGGTCTTTTGTCTTAGGATGAACAGTTCTATAAATTGCTAAATCCATTTGGTTCATAATTTCTGTTAGTTTCTCTATGTCTCTGTTTAGTTTCTGTTTCCATGATGTGTCCATTGATGAGAGTTGGGAGTAAAAATTTCCCACTATTATTGTGTGAGGTTCAATGTGTCATTTGAGCTTTAGTAAGATTTCTTTTATGAATATAGCTGCTTTTGCATTTGGAGCATAGGTATTCAGGATTTATGGGTCATCTCATTGTATTTTTCCTTTGATGAATATGAAATATCTTTCCTTATCTTTTTTTTTTTTTCGGAGCTGGGGACCGAACCCAGGGCCTTGCGCTTGCTAGCCAAGTGCCCTACAGCTGAGCTAAATCCCCAACCCCTCCTTATCTTTTTCTGATAACTTTTGGTTTAAATTTGATTCTATTCAATATTTGAATGGCCACTTCTGCTTGTTTCTTCAGACCTCTTGCTTAGAAAATTGTTTTCCACCCTTTAACTCTGAAGTAGTGTCTGTCTTTTTCATTGATGTGTGTTGCCTCCATGCAGCAAAATGCTGGGTCCTCTTTTTGTATCCAGTTTGCTAGTCTATGCCTTTTTATTGGCAAATTGAGTACATTGATATTGAGATATTTAGGAATAGTGATTGTTGTTTCCTGTCATTTTTGTTGTTAGAAGTGGAATTATGTTTGTGTGGCTCTCTTCTGTTGGGTTTCTTGCAAGGAGATTACTTTCTTGATTTTTCTAGGGTGTATTTTCCCTCCTTGTATTGATGTTTTCCATTTATTATTCTCTATAGGACTGGATTTATAGACTTGGTGTAAATCTGGTTTGGTCATTGAATATCTTGGTTTCTCAATCTATATTAATTGAGAGTTCTGCTGAACATAATAGCCTGGGCTAGCATTTGTGTTCTCTTAGGGTCTGCATGACATCTGTCCAGGATCTTCTGGCTTTCATAGTCTCTTTTGAGAAGTCTGGTATAAATTTTATAGGTGCACCTTTAAATGTTACTTGGATGTTTTCCCTTTCTGCTTTTAATATTCTTTCTTTGTTTTGTGCATTTGGTTTTTGACTATTATGTGATGGGAGGAATTTCTTTTCTGGGACAATGTATTCGGAGTTCTGAAGGCTTCTTGTATGTTTATCAGCTTAACTTTAGTTTAGGGAAGTTTTTTTTTTCTGCAACTTTGTTCAAGATGTTTACTGGTCCTTTAAATTGCTAGTCTTTGTTTTCTTTTATTCCTATTATCCTTAGGTTTGATCTTCTCATTATGTCCTTCATTTCCTGGATATTTTGGGGTAGGTGCTTTACATTTCCTTTGATGGTTGTGTCAATGTTTTCTATGGCATCTTCTGTCACTGTGATTCTTCTATCTCTTGTATTCTGTTGGTGATGCTTGTGTCTATGACTCCTGATCTCTTTCCTAGGTTTTCTATCTTCAGGGTTGCCTCCCTTTTTGATTTATTTATTGTTTCTCCTTCAGTTTTTAATCCTGGATCCTTTTGTTCAATTCCTTCACCTGTTTGGTTGTATTTTCCTATAACTTTTAATGGATTTTTGTGTTTTCTTACCCATGTTGTCCTGTATTTCTTTAAGGGAATCATTTATTTCCTTCTTAAAGTTCTCCATCATCATCATAAAATGTACTTTTAAATCTAAATTTTGTTTTTCTGGTGTTTTTGGTTATCCATTATTTGCTTTGGTGGGAGAACTGGGCTCTGATATTGTCAAGTAGTCTTGTTTTCTGTTGCTTAGGTTCCTGTACTTGCCTCTTGCCATCCGGTTATCTCTGGCGTTAGTTTGTCTTGCTGTCTCTTACAGTGGCTTGACCCTCCTTTAAGCCTGTGTGTCAGCACTCCTGTAGACCTGTTTTCTTTGCCAGATCTGAGTACAGAGAGCTGTGGGACTGGGTCAGCTCAGTGAGCAGGCAGAATCCAGAACTGTCCTGTGCCAGATTCCTCCTGGGTTTACATGTCCTGAGGCCAGCAGTCAGGGTGTTTGATGCACAAGAAATGGTCTTACCTCTGCTCTCAGTTGCTTCAGTGCTCCATGCTCCTTGTGACTGGCTTTTAGCTCTGGGTACAGGCAGAAACCAGACGTGTCTTGTCCCTAACTGCTCCTAGATTCCTGTGCCCAGAGGGCACATAGGACACTGGGCAGATTCCTCTTGGGCCAGGAATATGAGCAGAAATAGTTGCCTCCTCTGAGCTCTCTGGATCATCACCTCTTCTGAAAGTCCAGCTCTCTCCACAACGGGATTTGGGTACAGAGAGCTATGGGACTGGTTCAGCTCCAGGTGTGGGAAGAAACCAGAAGTATCCTCCATGAATTTTGAATAGCAATGAAATTAATAATTTCAAGAGGTAAAGGAGAAAATTAGGATCAATTTTTCATTTGGAAGGTAGAGGGACGTTTGAAAATCTATAGGGAATTATTATTTTATAATATTACTTTAAAAAGATATACATAGGTATGTATATTCATATATACATACACATATACATGTATGCATATATTTATACATGCTTACATACATAGTTCTATACATACATAACTGTTTAAATTTTACTATTCTATATAGGGTGTTAATGCTCACTGGAAGAACCGTACATTATCAAACAAATATATCTATACTAGTCAAGGGAAATCTTCCCTTAAATTGTTGGGCAGGGGTTTCAGAAAACACCAAAAACTCAATATAGATTATTGGCATTTCCTTGTTTGCCTGCCAGAAGTTGAAGTTCTGACACCATTTCTGAAGACACCGATACTGAGAGAATTGAGGTCTATCATTAATAGTATTGGAAGAAACTACGTAAGCTGCTAAAGGAGAAAAATAAACAGTAGTTCTATTCAGCTGTGAAGCCATTGAACCAACATAATTAATGGCTCTGCAAGATATCCTCAATGGGGCAGAAGTGACAGTTTTATCTTTGTTACTAGACACAGTTGCCTAATTGGACTTATGCCCCGCTCAGCAGGATGAAACTTCTGGGTGGGACTGTAAATCCTGTTCTTAGTAAGGTCATAGACCCTATAGGAGAAACTTCAAACTGTATTCTGAATACTCATCCTTATACCTATAGATAAGTGTAGTTTCATTCCTCATCAAAGAAGTCCTTTTTACAATAGGTAAAGGCTACTTCAGAGATACACAACAGGTCTAAATTCAGGAAATAGATAATGGTGGGGTGGGAGTACCCCTGTACAATTAATACACAAACCCAGTAAAAAAAGTTTCAGGAAACATTGGAAAAGAGGGAATTAAAAGATTGAAAGAGCCAGAGGACAAGGATCCCTGCAGTTAGTACATTATAGGCATGGCAAGAATGACCCATCTATGGGATCTCAACCAATTTTGATCTAAGCAACACCAACACAGTAGCTACACCAGTAGAAGTGCTGCTAGAGATTAGAGGGATTTCATATGGCCTCATCCTTGATGAAGAAATATTGGCAGTCTGTGGTTGTGAAGAGAGGAAGAAGGTGATTTCTACAAAGATGATATTCTTTCTAGGTAATCCAAACTCAGGTGGTAATCCATAAAAACATGTTTGTATCAGGAACACTAAGTGGACTCAGTTTTATTTCTGTATCTATTTGTGATTGTGTGGAAGTGTGTGTGGTATGTATGTGTGTGTATGTATGTATATATGCATATGTGTATGTGTATATGTATATATGTAGCAAGAATAACTGCAGAACACAAGATCATGAACCTGAGAAGACTGAGGGGAGAGAAGAGTAAGAATTGAAAAAGTAAATTAGAAATGATAGACATACCAAATATCCATGTATAACATCCTTAGAAATTAGAATATACAATAACTTCTACATGATTTTACAATAATTCATGAACTATTTTGGTACAGTTATATGAAAATAAATAAATTTTCATTTTTATAATTTTTGTACCTAAAGAAATATCTGTCATGGTATTTCAGATATACTGATGGAGACAAATGTTCTTAAGTACCTTTTGTTAATTAGTGAGTACTTGTGTGTTACTGGTGAGTATATATTGCCAAGTTCTTGGAAATGCTTGTGACAACTTAAAGAAAAATGTCTTAACTGAGTTGAAGATATATAATATAATATCAGAGGTACTGTAATTCTGATATATCATCCTAAAGCATCCACAATTCTAACATCTTGAGTTCACAATACAAGGGAATGCTGTCATTTAATCTATAAAGATGATTTATCCAAGTGACTGAGGATTATTTAACAATTTAAGTAACAGAGCCCAATTCTCTAGCATTTCAGTGGCAGCATTGGCAATACTATTGAACCACTGAGAAAAACATTAAGGCTTTAGTTTTTATTTATATCATTTAAATATTTTAAGTACACTGAAAGTATATAAAATGAAATAGCTGAGACATAGCTCTATTAAAGGTTAATTCATGGCATGTGATTTTGTAAGTTGATATACATTTTGAAGTGATGTCTGAAATCTAATTAATTAATGCATTCCACCATATTTTAATCATTCAATTACCTCACAAGAAACACTTAGGTTTCATTATGTGATTAGTGCTGCAAAAGCATGGCATGAGAAATTTCACTTCTATGTACTCATTTCATTCTCACTGGCTAGACCCTCAAATGTGCAATTGGTGTATCATATGGCAGTTCTATCTTAATTTTTATTAATGTGTATGAATTGTGAAGAGGTTCTTTTGTGATTGACTTTTATAAATCTTTACAAATTCTAGATATTTCTTTCATGTTGAAAGAATATGTGACAAAACATACTCTAATATTTTTAAGTGAGTCCTTATGCTTTCCTTTAGTACTAAAATGGTGGAATGTAGAAAGTCATCTTGTATTTGGTTACTAGAATTCATATTGTACCATTTGCCATTTAACCAAAGCATTCTATAGATTCAGTGAAATTGCCATCAAAATTGTAATCATATTTTTTCTGAACATGGTGGCTCAGGCTATAATTGCAACATTTGGGAAGCATACACAGGAGGTGTTGAATGAAGCCTTGCCTTGTCCACATAGAGTTCTAAACCAGCAAGAGCTTCACAAGGAGATTCCATCCCAAATGTCCTCTCCCTCAAAGATTCTAGAGATATTTCTCATAGAAAAATAAAGCAATCCTAAAATTCACACAAGCATATGAGTTCAAAGTGCTCTTGAGAAAATTTCTGAGAATTCACTCCACCTAACATCATTTAAATATCCCACATAAAACTACAAACTCAATAATCCTTTTTCCCCAAGATACAATTCACAGACCACATAAGCTCAAGAAAGAAGACCAAAGTGTAGATGCTTCATTCCTTCTTAGAAGGGAAAACAAAATTACTCACAGGAGTAAATGTGGAGACAAAGTGTGGAGCAGAGACTGAAGGAAAGGCCATCCAGAGACCGTCTCACCTGGGGACTCAGCCCACATACAGCCAACAAGCTCAGACAATTCTGAGGATGCCAAGAAGTGAGTACATGCTGACAGGAACCTGATATAGCTGTCTCCTGAGAGTCAATGCCAGAGCCTGACAAATACAGATGTGGACGCTTGCAGCCAAGCATTGAACTGAGAATGGGGTCCCCAGCGGAGGAGTTAGAGAAAGGACTGAAGTAGCTGAAAGGGTTGGCAACCCCGTAGGAAGAACAACAGTATCAACCAACCAGACATCCCAGGGCATCCAGGGACTAAACCACCAACCAAAGTGTACACATGGAGCTACCCATGACTCCAGTCACATATGTGTCAGAGGATGGCCTTGTCTGGCATCAATGGGAGGAGAGACCCTTGGTCCTGTGAAGGCTCAATGCCCCCAGTGTAGGGGAATGTCAGGGCAGGGAGGTGTAAGGGAATAGGTGGGTGGGTGGGGGAGCACCCTTACAGAAGCAAGGGGAGGTGAGACGGGATAGTAGCTTTCTAGAGGGGAAACTGGGAAAGGGGATAACATTTGAAATGTGAATAAAAATATATGATAAAAGAAAAAATAATAATAATTCTTAATTTTGCTATAAAATTTTATTTTTAAGGAGGGCCACAGTTTTCAGGATTCAAACATTCTGGATTTTAACCATTTAATTTGTCTTTGGGGTTCTTTTAGACTGTAGTGATTTTGTTTTGAGACATCAAAAGTCATTATGAGCTACTCAGTATCATGTCTTTGGAGTTACTATTGCAACAGTAAAATTTATAAGAATTTTATCTGTGGTGAGGTAGACTCTTCTGAAAATCACTAGGTTTTGGGTAGAGATATTGCAAGGCAAGATCACATTATATTGTTAGGCAGCAGAGTGTTGGCTCTGGGAGATAATTGGGTAGGCCTTATTACTACCATTAACTTTATTGCTGAGCTGTGTTTCTTGTAGTATAGTACAATTTGATTTGAAAATCTTATTCTTTCTTTCAGAAATTGTTTGGACATGTATGTCTAATAATATCTTTCTCTCATTATATTTTAAATTTATATACTATAATTTGACAGGATCCTTAAATAGAAAATGGTCAAATTGTCAGAGCTTCATTCTGTGTACTCTGGGCTATGCTTTCCTAGGCTACAAATTTTGTAAGATGAGGAATTATATTTAATTCCAGGCTTCCTTCCAACATAGAGGAGAAAGCTTACATAAAGTAGATACAGGATAAATATTTATCCCAGTCATGGAGAAAATCTTGAATTTTGCAACAGTAAGTATCCCAGCAGGAAATACACAGTATAGTCAACTGAAGATTCTTCAAGGATTTTTTATAAAGGGATAAAAATTGCAGGATAGAGCAGCTGCCCTGAAATAGAAATTCCTGAGCTCTCAACAGCACTAAGCCCAGATAGGCAGAAGGGTGGAATGTTTTTCAAAGTATATAAGCAGACAGAGGGGAACAGAAACCTCAGAGAGGAATAGTGCACTTTTCTTAAGATGGACAGCTGAGGTGATGTAGCCTGGCAGAAAGAAGGAGGCAAATTATAGCCCCTTTCTCTGCTCAAACTTTGGCAGATACTATTTGAGCTGATGCACATCATCTATACATATCAGCATTACCAGTCAGAGTTTAAGGTAGAAAGAGAGAAAGATTGTTGCTGCTGATCAAACAAAAGTTTCCTGACAATAAAGCTATCATGTTATATTTCTGATGTAAGAATTATTGTATTTCCTTCTTCTCATTTATCCTTTGAGTAACTTCATTTTTATCATAGTTTTCTGAAAGCAAAGTTTCATTCAGACACATTAGTTTTCTCCATAGTTGCAAACATTTTCAACAGTATAAAATGCATTAGCTTAACTACTCTCTTTCCTGTGTACTTTTCACCAGTAATATATTGATAGATTCAGTATTATGTGCTTGAGAAATAATTTAGTTTTGTGGCATCATTTCTTTTTAATCTCAGCTTAGTGTTTGCACAATGGTCTCTTTACCTCCAGTCTAATCTTTCTGACTGCTCAAGATTCATCATGATAGAGGAGATTTAATACTTTTATAATTGACATAAATGTCTCTCTGGGAAGAATACAATATGCCATTTTGAGTTACTGCCCTATGACCTCCTCTTTCCTCTTCTGTCCCTTCTGAACCAGGGGAAGACCAGTAATTATACAGTACTTGGGTCAAGTGCTGTCCACCTTCCACCAGACATCAAGAAAAGCTTCTTTTTTAAGCATTTCTTTAGAGCCTGTGCTTTTGTTAAAGTGTTGCAGCACTCTGCAATATGACTGAAGAATCCATGCAGTGAGAGCCATCTTTCTTATAAACTTTAGAACAATTTGGTTAGAATCATGACAGATTCTAACAGTTCTTTTACATCAGAGTAAAGAGATGAAGCTTCTGAAAGAAGGCAAACTTTACTGTCTTGTCATATATTTTGAGAAAATATATTCCTGGCCAGCACCTTAAAAATTGAAGATGTTCTCTCAAGAAAAATAGATTGTAATAAAACAAGTACATATAATGCATATTATTTCCCACTGTTAAAAGAATTCCAAAGCACAAAATTCATGTTGGCAATGAATCCATCTTGAAGGATAGAACATGAAATGTGGACTAGAAGAACCATCAAATAAGATTAAGACTGATTACCCTAAAATACTTAAAGCATGTAGAGAAAAAAATATATTACAAGGCCTCAGGAAAGGAGCACAAGGTATTATAGTATTTCTGTGCAAATATAATGCAAGCATATGGGAAATTATAATCACAACTTATATCATAAGGAGAGCATTACACTATTTCAAAAAAGTGCATGTTCACCTCGAGAGATCACAGTAGTGTATTTTAATATTTTAATAGATCTATAATATAGATAGACTCACCATCTCCAACTTAATATTGTTAAGTAAATTAAGTGAAATGACGTTTACTATTAGGAGTTACAGCAAATCAATTTTGAATGTCACAGGCAAAATGCGGTTAGATAATTGGTATATTGTGTTATGTTCCTTCACTCCTGGCATCAATGCAATGAAGTTACTGAAGTCCATTTCAACTGAGACTAAACATTTCCTTGATGGTTCAAAGAGCACTGCAACCAGCCAGACTTAAATGAAATTATGTCAGACCACTATGATGTTAAACCTGAGTCCTTGATTGGGAATCAAGTATTAAAATTTTAAGCAATATCTAACTATAATTGCTTTGCCTTGTGGCGGTAAACTTGGCCAGTGATATGCTGAACCATCTGGATGTGGCACTTTTTCATAACTTTTATACATTAATGATAGCAAACCTGTTCTTATAAGACATTAATTTATAAATGTATGCTGTCTAATAGATTTGTTTGCTTGCAATAACACTTTCATCACTAATGTACTCAATTTCAACAGACAAATGAATTAACCTATTAACTTTAATTGATAGATAATCCATTATTCCTGATATAAAACAATATTTAATCTTGAGTAATGTATAAACAAAACAGATTTATTTCACACAGTTCTACAGGGATGATAATTCGGTGATAATAGGGTGAAAATCAGATTTAATGACACTCACAATCTATTTAGAACCTTATCTCTGATTCCAATTTACTTCATCTTCACATGACCTGAGAGGCAAAGGACAAAGATGTGGTGTGCTTACAGGGCAAAAAATATGGAAAGGCTACAAATTCTCTAGCCTTTTCTTTTTAATAATGAAATGTCATTCTTCCAGCCATTATTTTTTAAATAAAAATGTTATTCTTGACATTACAACTCTTATATTGTTACTTCCATAAAAGTATCACCTTTTGTATTGGATATTTTCTTTATTTACATTTCAAATGTTATTCCCTTTCCCGGTTTCCCACTGGAAAACCCCTATCCCTCCCCCATCCCCTTGCCTCTGTGAGGGTTTTCCCCCATCCACCTACTTGTTCCCTTCTGCCCTGCCATTCCCCTACACAAGGTCATCTAGCCTTCACAAGATCCTGTAAATGTATCATCTTATAGTTTAAATTCTAAGATATAAACTTTGGAAGGACAAATCAAATCAGTTTCCTTATGTCTGAAATGGCATTAGATAAAGCACATATACTGTAAAGTGTATGTACATTTAATTACTATATAGAAACATAGTACACATTAGCTTTTTATCATAAGTTCAATCTCTTCATTACCATTGTTCCCACCTGTTTGATATTTTGTGGTTTAGTAATTTAATTATCAAATGTGTTCATCTGTGAGTTCCTAAGAAATCTTTATGAAGGCATACTGACCTTACCTTTCTGTCATGTTGTAAATAGAAAACAGAAAATGATTTTCTACTGTGAGATTTTTAACAAAAATAGATTTTTAAAACACAAAACATGCAATGGATAAATAATCATTTAAAGGGTTTGCATATTTTCATAATTATCTCTGTGAGAAATAATAGTTATCATTTTTTATTGTTAGGAGTTTCATCAGTTTACAAACATGGCAGTGAGATTACATTTTTATAAATATTTATTGTTTACATGAGATAAAGAAGACCACCTTGTTCTGATGTAAGACTACTATGTAATTATTGATAACTCTGAGTATCTTTATGGGGTATAGATTCAATTATGTATTCAAAGGAACATGTGTGTTTTACATTTTCACCTAACATTTTAGATTAATATATTATAAAACATTTTAATTTGGAAATTCCTCATTTCTATGTTATATGAGTAGATAAAAGAAAACCTCATTATTTGGAAGGAAATGTAAAGTAATGATACCTTCAAAATTCTTCCATTTCAAATTTATTTGACATACATCTAATCATTTACGATACTAGTAAACACCATAATGTTAATAATTTAAATCATCATTTCACAAACTATATCTCATTTGTTGCAATTTGTGACACTCACAACCATCTCATTGTAAGAGAACTAACTTTTTCTATCTTTCTTTTGGGATTTTATATGTATGTGTGCTTATATGAATGTATCTATGCAGGGTTAGATGCTAATTTCAGTTTTCACTCCTGGAAAGGTATCTTAAGCTAGGCTGGCTGACCTTTGAGATTCAGTTTCCTCTCCCATATAAACAAACTGAAAGAAAAAAACCCCACGTAATCATCTTATTAGATGCTGAAAAATCCTTTGACAAATCCAATTCCCCTTTGTGATACAAGTCTTAGAGAGGTTAGGATCCAAGGACAGATGTAAACATAATAAAGGCAATTTATACTAATTCTATAGCCAACATCAAATTATATGGAATTTTCTTAGTAAAAGATAGTCATACAAGTTTTCATTCTTAGCATATTTCAAATTTTTGGATTAAAAAATTAAAACCAGTCTAAAGTGATTGTCATTTAATACCCAATTCATACACAGAAGAGACGAGTTTCAGGTACATTTTTAAAGTCATAAAGAATCTAAATATCAGTAGGAGCTAAGAGCATAAACCTGGATCTCTCCTTCCCATGGCAGCAATCTTTTTTTATCCACTCCTTTGCACAGATCTATTGAAAACAGTTGAGATTCATTCATAGTTGATGTACATGTGTAACATTGCTATTAATGGTAATCAAGACAAGAATAGTCTCTCTTGACAAATCCACAGAGGAAAGCCAAATCACTCTGACAGTGTAAGCGAAGAACAGCTGTACATTTTATATCTTCCTAAATGGTAACAAAAAGCAAATAAAAAGGAAAAGACTCAGGTTTCCATTCCTGGGAAAGAAATGCACTAGAATTTTTTTCTTTTGGTGGCATTTTATAGATAAAGTCTCCTCTTTTCAATGCTACTGTGTTTCTCAAATAACATTTCTTGATGCATATTTTGTTTTATGTGCATTTTACTGCACATAGCCAAACTTTGTATGAGTGGTTAGTATTAAAAGATGAATATGTAAGTCACTGTCTTTTAGTAGCATCATCTAGTTTGTACTGTTTTTTTTTTTTAATTAACTTGAGTATTTCTTATATACATTTCAAGTGTTATTCCCTTTCCCGGTTTCCGGGCAAAATCCCCCTCCCCCCTCCCCTTCCTTATGGGTGTTCCCCTCCCAAACCTCCCCCCATTGCCGCCCTCCCCCCATAGTCTAGTTCACTGGGGGTTCAGTCTTAGCAGGACCCAGGGCTTCCCCTTCCACTGGTGCTCTTACTAGGATATTCATTGCTACCTATGGGGTCAGAGTCCAGGGTCAGTCCATGTATAGTCTTTAGATAGTGGCTTAGTCCCTGGAAGCTCTGGTTGCTTGACATTGTTGTACTTTTGGGGTCTCAAGCCCCTTCAAGCTCTTCCAGTTCTTTCTCTGATTCCTTCAACGGGGGACCTATTCTCAGTTCAGTGGTTTGCTGCTGGCATTCGCCTCTGTATTTGCTGTATTCTGGCTGTGTCTCTCAGGAGCGATCTACATCCGGCTCCTGTCGGTCTGCACTACTTTGCTTCATCCATCTTGTCTAATTGGGTGGCTGTATATGTATGGGCCACATGTGGGGCAGGCTCTGAATGGGTGTTCCTTCAGTCTCTGTTTTAATCTTTGCCTCTCCCTTCCCTGCCAAGGGTATTCTTTTTCCTCATTTAAAGAAGGAGTGAAGCATTCACATTTTGATCATCCGTCTTGAGTTTCGTTTGTTCTAGGGATCTAGGGTAATTCAAGCATTTGGGCTAATAGCCACTTATCAATGAGTGCATACCATGTATGTCTTTCTGTGATTGGGTTAGCTCACTCAGGATGATATTTTCCAGTTCCAACCATTTGCCTACGAATTTCATAAACTCGTTGTTTTTGATAGCTGAGTAATATTCCATTGTGTAGATGTACCACATTTTCTGTATCCATTCCTCTGTTGAAGGGCATCTGGGTTCTTTCCATTTTCTGGCTATTATAAATAAGGCTGCGATGAACATAGTGGAGCACGTGTTTCTTTTATATGTTGAGGCATCTTTTGGGTATATGCCCAAGAGAGGTATACCTGGATCCTCAGGCAGTTCAATGTCCAATTTTCTGAGGAACCTCCAGACTGATTTCCAGAATGGTTTTACCAGTCTGCAATCCCACCAACAATGGAGGAGTGTTCCTCTTTCTCCACATCCTCGCCAGCATCTGCTGTAACCTGAGTTTTTGATCTTAGCCATTCTCACTGGTGTGAGGTGAAATCTCAGGGTTGTTTTGATTTGCATTTCCCTTATGACTAAAGATGTTGAACATTTCTTTAGGTGTTTCTCAGCCATTCGGCATTCCTCAGCTGTGAATTCTTTGTTTAGCTCTGAACCCCATTTTTTAATAGGGTTATTTGTTTCCCTGCGGTCTAACTTCTTGAGTTCTTTGTATATTTTGGATATAAGGCCTCTATCTGTTGTAGGATTGGTAAAGATCTTTTCCCAATCTGTTGGTTGCCGTTTTGTCCTAACCACCGTGTCCTTTGCCTTACAGAAGCTTTGCAGTTTTATGAGATCCCATTTGTCGATTCTTGATCTTAGAGCATAAGCCATTGTTGTTTTGTTCAGGAAATTTTTTCCAGTGCCCATGTGTTCCAGATGCTTCCCTAGTTTTTCTTCTATTAGTTTGAGTGTGTCTGGTTTGATGTGGAGGTCCTTGATCCACTTGGACTTAAGCTTTGTACAGGGTGATAAGCATGGATCGATCTGCATTCTTCTACATGTTGCCCTCCAGTTGAACCAGCACCACTTGCTGAAAATGCTATCTTTTTTCCATTGGATGGTTTTGGCTCCTTTGTCAAAAATCAATTGACCATAGGTGTGTGGGTTCATTTCTGGGTCTTCAATTCTATTCCATTGGTCTATCTGTCTGTCTCTGTACCAATACCATGCAGTTTTTATCACTATTGCTCTGTAATACTGCTTGAGTTCAGGGATAGTGATTCCCCCTGAAGTCCTTTTATTGTTGAGGATAGCTTTAGCTATCCTGGGTTTTTTGTTATTCCAGATGAATTTGCAAATTGTTCTGTCTAACTCTTTTAAGAATTGGATTGGTATTTTGATGGGGATTGCATTGAATCTGTAGATTGCTTTTGGTAAAATGGCCATTTTTACTAAATTAATCCTGCCAATCCATGAGCATGGGAGATCTTTCCATCTTCTGAGGTCTTCTTCAATTTCTTTCCTCAGTGTCTTGAAGTTCTTATTGTACAGATCTTTTACTTGCTTGGTTAAAGTCACACCGAGGTACTTTATATTATTTGGGTCTATTATGAAGGGTGTCGTTTCCCTAATTTCTTTCTCGGCTTGTTTCTCTTTTGTATAGAGGAAGGCAACTGATTTATTTGAGTTAATTTTATACCCAGCAACTTTGCTGAAGTTGTTTATCAGCTTTAGTAGTTCTCTGGTGGAACTTTTGGGATCACTTAAATATACTATCATGTCATCTGCAAATAGTGATATTTTGACCTCTTCTTTTCCAATCTGTATCCCCTTGATCTCCTTTTGTTGTCTGATTGCTCTGGCTAGAACTTCAAGAACTATATTGAATAAGTAGGGAGAGAGTGGGCAGCCTTGTCTAGTCCCTGATTTTAGTGGGATTGCTTCAAGTTTCTCTCCATTTAGTTTAATGTTAGCAACTGGTTTGCTGTATATGGCTTTTACTATGTTTAGGTATGGGCCTTGAATTCCTATTCTTTCCAGGACTTTTATCATGAAGGGGTGTTGAATTTTGTCAAATGCTTTCTCAGCATCTAATGAAATGATCATGTGGTTTTGTTCTTTCAGTTTGTTTATATGATGGATCACGTTGATGGTTTTCCGTATATTAAACCATCCCTGCATGCCTGGGATGAACCCTACTTGATCATGGTGGATGATTGTTTTGATGTGCTCTTGAATTCGGTTTGCCAGAATTTTATTGAGTATTTTTGCGTCGATATTCATAAGGGAAATTGGTCTGAAGTTCTCTTTCTTTGTTGTGTCTTTGTGTGATTTAGGTATAAGAGTAATTGTGGCTTCGTAGAAGGAATTCGGTAGTGCTCCATCTGTTTCAATTTTGTGGAATAGTTTGGATAATATTGGTATGAGGTCTTCTATGAAGGTTTGACAGAATTCTGCACTAATCCCGTCTGGACCTGGGCTCTTTTTGGTTGGGAGACCTTTAATGACTGCTTCTATTTCCTTAGGAGTTATGGGGTTGTTTAACTGTTTTATCTGTTCCTGATTTAACTTCGATACCTGGTATCTGTCTAGGAAATTGTCCATTTCCTGAAGATTTTCAAATTTTGTTGAATATAGGTTTTTATAGTAAGATCTGATGATTTTTTGAATTTCCTCTGAATCTGTAGTTATGTCTCCCTTTTCATTTCTAATTTTGTTAATTTGGACGCACTCTCTGTGTCCTCTCGTTAGTCTGGCTAAGGGCTTATCTATCTTGTTGATTTTCTCAAAGAACCAACTTTTGGTTCTGTTGATTCTTTCTATGGTCCTTTTTGTTTCTACTTGGTTGATTTCAGCTCTGAGTTTGATTATTTCCTGCCTTCTACTCCTCCTGGGTGTATTTGCTTCTTTTTGTTCTAGAGCTTTTAGGTGTGCTGTCAAGCTGCTGACATATGCTCTTTCCTGTTTCTTTCTGCAGGCACTCAGCGCTATGAGTTTTCCTCTTAGCACAGCTTTCATTGTGTCCCATAAGTTTGGGTATGTTGTATCTTCATTTTCATTAAATTCTAAAAAGTTTTTAATTTCTTTCTTTATTTCTTCCTTGACCAGGTTATCATTGAGTAGAGCATTGTTCAATTTCCACGCATATGTGGGCATTCTTCCCTTATTGTTATTGAAGACCAGTTTTAGGCCGTGGTGGTCCGATAGCACGCATGGGATTATCTCTATATTTCTGTACCTGTTGAGGCCCGTTTTTTGACCAATTATATGGTCAATTTTGGAGAAAGTACCATGAGGAGCTGAGAAGAAGGTATATCCTTTTGCTTTAGGATAGAATGTTCTATAAATATCCGTTAAGTCCATTTGGCTCATGACTTCTCTTAGTCTGTCGACATCACTATTTAATTTCTGTTTCCATGATCTGTCCATTGATGAGAGTGGTGTGTTGAAATCTCCCACTATTATTGTGTGAGGTGCAATGTGTGTTTTGAGCTTTAGTAAGGTTTTTTTTTTACGTATGTAGGTGCCCTTGTATTTGGGGCATAGATATTTAGGATTGAGAGTTCATCTTGGTGGATTTTTCCTTTGATGAATATGAAGTGTCCTTCCTTATCTTTTTTGATGACTTTTAGTTGGAAATTGATTTTATTTGATATTAGAATGGCTACTCCAGCTTGCTTCTTCTGACCATTTGCTTGGAAAGTTGTTTTCCAGCCTTTCACTCTGAGGTAGTGTCTGTCTTTGTCTCTGAGGTGTGTTTCCTGTAGGCAGCAGAATGCAGGGTCCTCATTGCGTATCCAGTTTGTTAATCTATGTCTTTTTATTGGGGAGTTGAGGCCATTGATATTGAGAGATATTAAGGAATAGTGATTATTGCTTCCCGTTATATTCATATTTGGGTGTGAGGTTATGTTTGTGTGCTTTCATTCTCTTTGTTTTGTTGCCAAGATGATTAGTTTCTTGCTTCTTCTAGGGTATAGCTTGCCTCCTTATGTTGGGCTTTACCATTTATTATCCTTTGTAGTGCTGGATTTGTAGAAAGATATTGTGTAAATTTGGTTTTGTCATGGAATATCTTGGTTTCTCCATCAATGTTAATTGAGAGTTTTGCTGGATACAGTAACCTGGGCTGGCATTTGTGTTCTATTAGGGTCTGTATGACATCAGTCCAGGATCTTCTGGCCTTCATAGTTTCTGGCGAGAAGTCTGGTGTGATTCTGATAGGTCTCCCTTTATATGTTACTTGACCTTTTTCCCTTACTGCTTTTAATATTCTTTCTTTATTTTGTGCGTTTGGTGTTTTGACAATTATGTGACGGGAGGTGTTTCTTTTCTGGTCCAATCTATTTGGAGTTCTGTAGGCTTCTTGTATGTCTATGGGTATCTCTTTTTTTAGGTTAGGGAAGTTTTCTTCTATGATTTTGTTGAAGATATTTACTGATCCTTTGAGCTGGGAGTCTTCACTCTCTTCTATACCTATTATCCTTAGGTTTGATCTTCTCATTGAGTCCTGGATTTCCTGTATGTTTTGGACCAGTAGCTTTTTCCGCTTTACATTATCTTTGACAGTTGAGTCAATGATTTCTATGGAATCTTCTGCTCCTGAGATTCTCTCTTCCATCTCTTGAATTCTGTTGGTGAGGCTTGTATTTACAGCTCCTTGTCTCTTCTTTTGGTTTTCTATATCCAGGGTTGTTTCCATGTGTTCTTTCTTGATTGCTTCTATTTCCATTTTTAATTCCTTCAACTGTTTGATTGTGTTTTCCTGGAAGTCTTTCAGGCATTTTTGTGATTCCTCTCTGTAGGCTTCTACTTGTTCTCTAAGGGAGTTCTTCATGTCTTTCTTGAAGTCCTCCAGCATCATGATCAAATTTGATTTTGAAAATAGATCTTGCTTTTCTGGTGTGTTTGGATATTCCATGTTTGTTTTGATGGGAGAATTGGGCTCCGATGGTGCCGTGTAGTCTTGGTTTCTGTTGCTTGGGTTCCTGCGCTTGCCTCTCGCCATCAGATTATCTCTAGTGTTACTTTGTTCTGCTATTTCTGACAGTGGCTAGACTGTCCTATAAGCCTGTGTGACAGGAGTGCTGTAGACCTGTTTTCCTCTCTTTCAGTCAGTTATGGGGACAGAGTGTTCTGCTTTCTGGCGTGTAGTTTTTCCTCTCTACAGGTCTTCAGCTGTTCCTGTGGGCCTGTGTCTTGAGTTCACCAGGCAGCTTTCTTGCAGCAGAAAATTTGGTCTTACCTGTGGTCCCGAGGCTCAGGTTCGCTCGTGGGGTGCTGCCCACGGGCTCTCTGCAGCGGCAGCAACCAGGAAGACCTGTGCTGCCCCTTCCGGGAGCTTCAGTGCACCAGGGTTCCGATGGTCTTTGGCTTTTTCCTCTGGCGTCCGAGATGTGTGTGCAGGGAGCAGTCACTTCTGGTTTCCCAGGCTTGTCTGCCTCTCTGAAGGTTTAGCTCTCCCTCCCACGGGATTTGGGTGCAGAGAACTGTTTATCCGGTCTGTTTCTTTCAGGTTCTGGCGGTGTCTCAGGCACAGGGGTCCTGCCGCTCCTGGGCCCTCCCCCACGGGAGCCCAGCGGCCTTATACAGTTTCCTCTTGGGCCAGGGATGTGGGCAGGGGTGAGCAGAGTTGGTGGTCTCTTCCGCTCTGCAGCCTCAGGAGTGCCCACCTGACCAGGCGGTTGGGTCTCTCTCTCACCGGGTCTGGGAGCAGAGACTAGTTTGTACTGTTAATCCCAATGTTGTAAGAAAAAAGACCACCGACCCAAACCATCATGGTCAAATTAATTAAAGCAAGCATTTTTATTTGGGTACATGGACTGCCTCCTCCTAAGTCAGGGTTTAAGATATCAGCATTGGACATGAAGAAGGTAAGAGCTTTTATAGCTCAGGGGTAAGGTGTCTCCAAATAAGGGATTTGGAGTCAGGGTTACACAAGGAGAGGATAAACGTGATAAGTTGATTAGAACAAACTTCTGAAACAAAGACATGATTGCAAAGTGGTTATAGGGTAGTCATAACAAGGTGATCATAATAGCAGGTGGGAATCGGAACATTTTGAAATAAGGTCATGTTTAGCATTTCCTGGAATAGGCAGTACAGAGAACCATTTATAGCTATGGTTACAGGTGGGGCATAGACTAATTCTTGAGAAACAGTCAGAGATGTAATCATAAATAGAATCAAACCTAGTTTGTCTGTACTATAAGATGGCTTTTAAGTCTCAGATGGAAGCAGACTGATATATCATCTCCTGAATAAAGCTTATAAAATATTGGAGAATGTACTATACAGGGTTTATATACAAGTAGTCATCAAAAAGTACATGTATGTAAAATTTCAACATATTCATGTTAATTCAACACTATGTTAAATGTAATGAGCAAAGTGTACTTCAATGGGGAAAAGGAGCTACTAGTTTTATAAACAGATTTAATAGTTTTTTGTACAATTTTGCTAAAATATCAAAAGATGCAGTCATGAATGGTTGATTTGTAAAATCCTTGACTTAACTGTTATTCATACTACATGCATAACATAGTTTTTCTAGACATCTCTAACATTACTTGACTAGCCATACTAGGGAGTGATGCAAGGATCTTTCTGTGTACATTCTTTTGTTCTCAGAGCTTATATGACTTTATTCAGGCATAGCACATGAATGAATATGCATCATTTAAAAGTGTGTTTTTAAGAGAGAATATCTTATAGTTATGAAAAAGTCTTACTGAACCTCTTAAATTATGAACCTTGTCAACTACTTTTTTCAGTCACCATGCCTAACTGTTTTTCCTTGCATATTTTCTCTGTAAAATGTCACAAAGAAAAGAACCTCTTGAGTAGTAAGTAGAAAGGGTTGTACAGGAAAAATAATGATGAGTTAATAGCATAACAAGTCACAGGGAATAAAGAGAAACCAGAACAGAGGTATTTTTGAAATTTATCTAAATCAAAGTCCATTACATTTATGTTTATTTATATCTCAAGTATCATCCCCATTTCCGGATTCCCCTCCAGAAACCCCCTATCCCATCCACCTCCCCCTTCTTCTTGGGAGGTGCTCCCCCACTCATTCCCCATTCCCCTACCCTGGCATTCCCCTAGACTGGGGCATGAAGCCCTGACACA
The DNA here is from genome assembly GCF_021556685.1 of Rattus norvegicus. Lineage (NCBI taxonomy): Eukaryota > Metazoa > Chordata > Mammalia > Rodentia > Muridae > Rattus > Rattus norvegicus. The sequence continues at coordinate 54,843,828 of NC_141554.1, read as the reverse complement.
GCCAAGGGCCTCTCCTCCCACTGATGCCAGACAAGGCTACCCTCTGTCACATATGCAGCTGGAGCCATGGGTCCCTCCATGTATAATCTTTGGTTGTAGGTTTATTCCCTGGGACCTCTAGGGTATCTGGTTGCTTGATACTATTGTTCTTCTTTTGGTGTTACAAACCCCTTAAGCTACTTTAGTCCTTTCTCTAACTCCTCCATTGATCACCCCATTCTCAGTCCAATGGTGGCTGCCAGCATTCACCTCTGTATTTGTCAGGCTCTGGCAGACACTCTCAGGAGGCAGCTATATCAGGCTCCTGTCAACATGCACTTCTTGGCATCCTCAATCGTGTCTGGGTTTGGTGACTATATGTGAGATGGATCCCCATATGTGGCAATCTCTATATAGCCTTTCCTCCAGTTTCTGCTCCAAGCTTCATCTCTTGTGAGTATTTCCTCCTGTGAGTATTTTGTTCCCTCTTCTAAGCAGAACTGAAGCATACACATTTTGGTCTCCCTTCTTCTTGAACTTCATGTGGTCTGTAAATCATATCTTGGGTATTCCAAGCTTTTGGGCTAATTCCCACTTATTAGTGAGTGAATATCATGTGTGTTCTTTTGTGATTAGGTTACCTCACTCAGGATGATATTTTCTAGTTCCATCCATTTGCCTATGAATTTCATGACGTCATTGTTTTTGATAGCTGAGTAGTACTCCATTGTGTAAATGTACCACATTTTCTGTATCCATTCATCGGCAAGTTCTAAGAAAGAAGTCTCCCTATAATTAAGACATTGTTTCCATTATAGTCAATTAGTATTTATTTATTATTAATTCTGTTATTCCTTTCTGATTTTTAACACTTATCATTGTGGATTTTCTGTCTCTAATATTAATCTGTATGCTGGGTGAAAGTTGTGCTTGTATTTTTTTATTCTATACCCAGTATATTGCATATTCTTCAAACTATAAAATATGATCAATAAATTTTTGCCAAATGAGTAATTTTATCACTCAAATATACCTAATACTAAAATATTTTCATAATTTTACAGATGCCTTATCCAGTGTATTAAGCAGGAAAGGCAATATACTAATGAATATAGATTTGTGTTCCTAAGAAACTTATTCATATATCTTCTTAAATCACTGTAGAAATATTTACCATATTTCTACAAGTATATGATATCATTGTTTTAATTTTTAGTATAATTATAAATGAAAAGTTATCTCCTTAAACAAGAATTTGCTACATAACTTAAACTTAGCTTGCTTTTCAATATTTTTATTATATTTCTGAAAATTACATAAAATTTATTTGTATCATGTTCAGCCCTCAGCTCCTCCCAGATCTATCCTGAATTTACTAATCACCAAACTTTATCTTTCTCCCATCAAACCCAATTTATGTTGCTTAAGTAATCTTGGGTGTAGAGCCTGGCATGGATATTGGTAAATCTACGAAAGGTATTTATATTAATTAAACCAGCTACTAGAAGGAATACTACACTTTGGAGATTATATTAAACAAACCAAAATGGTTAAAAAGAATAAAAAAAGAATGCCAGGACATGTAATAAGATGAACTCTGAGTAAAAATAACACCTCAACAAAATAACAGGTATCATGATTGTTCAAGAGTAACTCATTATTAGTTATCTTAAATCTCTAACAAAAAGATATTAATGGACTGGATTAGAGAACATGATACGTCTTTTTGCTGCCTCCAAGAAATATATCATTAATGATAGGCACTACTTTGGGATGAAATGTGTTATTAGCAAAATACACCAAATAACAAGCATAAAAATAACAATATTTGATAAAATGAATTTTAAACAAAACATACTCAGAAAAGAGAGATAAATATATTTTATATTCATTAAAGCAGAAAGCCACAAAGAGGACATTACACTTTGAAACACTTATGTACTAAATACAGATACACAAAATTTTATAAAGGACACTATCACAGCTACCACAGATTGAACCAACAGTGACATGGGGTTACTTCAATTTCCCACTATCATCAACAGACAAGTCACTTAGACAAAAACTAAACAGAAAAACTTTAGAGTTAAATGACACAATAAATGAAATTGGTCTTATCAACATTTCCAGCCCATTCTCTACAAATACTAAAGAATATACTTCCTTCTCAACATCCTATAGATTTTCCTCCAAATGACCACATATTTGAACACAAAGCCAGTCTCAACAGTTTTAGAATAACTGAAATGACATCCTGTGTTCTAACTGGTCACAAAGGAATATCGCTAGATATCAACAATGATAGAAAAGACAGAGAATACATAACTTATACACTACTAGTGCGTAACTAATGAATACACTAATGGAAGAGAATCAGATAAATGGAGAAATAAAGTAGGAAATTAAAATATTCAATATTCATATAGTTTAATAAATATAAAACAAAATATATCCTAATCTATGGGATAAAATGAAGGCAGGTATAAGGGGGAACTAATTACCCCAGTCCAAAAAAAAAAAAACACTTAATGTTGCGATGAAGGCCTTAGAAAGATAAAAATAAAAGGAGACAAAAAAACCACACAAGTATATTGGAAAGCATAATTGATATCATGGTAGAAATTAATGAAATGGAAATGAAAAAATGCAAAATGAAGTGATGGCTCCTTAGAAAAATTAACAGAATTGAAAAATTTAAGTCACATTAACAGAGAGAGAGAGAAAGAGAGAGAGAGAACCTAAATAAGTAAAATAAAAAATAAAAAGGAAAATGTTACATCAGAAAATGAAGTGTTTAAGTCTATAATCCATAAACCTTGAAACATTTAAAGGAATAAAAAGATTTTTAGATATATGTGAATAACAATAATTATATGAAATTAAGCAAATAACTTAAGTGATTATAATTCAAATTAAACTTGCAACAGATATTTAGAGCGCATTTTAAAAGCTAATATTTCGTGCTCACTTCGGCAGCACATATACTAAAATTGGAACTATACAGAGAAGATTAGCATGGCCCCTGCGCAAGGATTACACGCAAATTCGTGAAGCGTTCCATATTTTTCTAGAACACATGAAACTCAAGACGGATAATCAAAATGTGAATGCTTCACTCCTTCTTTAAAAGGGGAACAAGAATACCCTTGGCAGGGAAGAGAGAGGCAAAGATTAAAACAGAGACAGAAGGGCCACCCATTCAGAGCCTGCCCCACATGTGGCCCATACATATACAGCCACCCAATTAGACAAGATGGATGAAGCAAAGAAGTGCAGGCAGACAGGAGCCGGATGTAGATCTCTCCTGAGAGACACATCCAGAATACAGCAAATACAGAGGCGAATGCCAGCAGCAAACCACTGAACTGAGAACAGGACCCCCGTTGAAGGAATCAGAGAAAGAACTGGAAAGCTTGAAGGGGCTCAAGACCCCATATGAACAACAATGCCAAGCAACCAGAGCTTCCAGGGACTAAGCCACTACCTAAAGACTATACGTGGACTGACCCTGGACCCTGACCTCATAGGTAGCATTGAATATCCTAGTAAGATCACCAGTGTAAGGGGAAGCCTTGGGTCCTGCTAAGACTGAACCCCCATTGAACGTGATTGTTGGGGGGAGGGCGGCAATGGGGGAAGGATGGGGAGGGGAACACCCATAACGAAGGGGAGGGGGAAGGGTTAGGGGGATGTTGGCTCGTAAACCGGGAAAGGGAATAACACTCGAAATGTAAATAAGAAATACTAAAGTTAATAAAAAAAAGCTAATATTTCTTTGCCATTCCACAAAACATTGAATTTATATTTCTTTCCTTCAACATCTTTATAATCTTAGCAACGCTTATTTTTCTCAGAACATTTGACTTCATACCTAATTAGCACTTAATACTCAAACATCTCTTATAACTAATGCATGTTGCCAACAAGGCATTGGCAAGCTTTGATGTTTTATAGCTATGGTTGAAATCCCTGTCAAACGTCCAAAGCAGTGATTATCCATGTAGTTGACTGAAAAAAGAATCAACTCTTTTAGGTCTTAGGCATTTGTACCCCTGAAAGAATTGGCATTATGTCTAAATGAATATTTGAAAATTATTCTTGCTCAGTTGAAGAGCCTTAGAGATACTTCCTTGTGGAGGGGAAATATAGTGGGAAAAATAATTACTAGTCAATGCATAACCAGAGAGATTTAGTTAATTTGCAGGCACCATTGAACATTACATTGTTCTATTCAAGTCAAATACTCTGAAGAGGTTCTATACAATTTCTTTTATTTGGGATTTCATTTAGAGATTTTATTTTTTATTGGATTCCTTTATTTTTGTGTCTGTACTTTTTGTAACATATTGTAAAAAGAGCTTTGTGTGCGATTATTGAGTGCATTATTTTTTCAATGTGGTGAAAATTATCTTACAGAAACAAGTTAAGGCAAGAAATATTTATTTTTTACTCATTGTTTAATTATGACATTGCCTGGGGTTGAGGGAGGGGTATAAGAAAAAAACTCTCAGCAATTACAAAATTTCAGTTGTATCCAATGACATTTTAAATTTGTATCTGTATTGCCTTGTAAAGATAACAATGTAATTGTAAAGTTAACAATGAAGTATTGGGTACTTTAAGCATGTTAAGCATGTTAAGAAGATACTGTTCTTACCAACACATACACAAGCAAAACAGGTAAAGATAAAAGGATAAGAAAAGATAAACCAGAAGCACAGTGGCAAATAAAACATGTATTGTCTTGTTTTTAGAAACTAAAAATATTGAGGCACGAATATTTAAAGCAAGCTATTTGAGAAGAGGAAGGGAACTAGAAAGAGATGGACAGTAGTACGTCAGAGAATTATTGTGGGCAAACATGATCAAAGTGTACAATACATGTATGTGAAAATGAAATTGTGAAACTCATTATTTTGTTCAAGAAACATATACTAACATGTTTAAAAAGAATACCGGTAATTTTTTCAAATGGTATGTATATTTGACAGCTTGATTGTGATATATTTATTATAGGTTTATGCACAGATTTCCAAACTCAACAAATATTATGCATTAAACAGGAGAAACTTTTATGTATACTAATAATCTATTGAAAGGTTAAAAAACAGAGGAGTGAAGTAAAGAAAATGAGGAAAGAAGTAGAGATGGAGAGAAGAGAGAGTGAATAAGGGAGGGAAGAGCATTCACATTCTCACTGAAAGTGCATAGAAATAAGTTGATCCCTATCAGTTTCCTGCTTTTAAAAAAGATATTCTGGATCTATGTTTTTAGCATTTTCAAAGTTCTAGGGAAACTAAGTTAACTACATCTTCTGCCTGACCCTAGAAGCATTGAAGGTGTGACTGCTGTGTCACATGTGTGTCAGGAGATGGCAGAAAGAAGAGAGCCTGTGTCTATGTTCAGTCTACTAACCTAAGAACATCTGAATGATTAGTAACCTAATATTTCCTGGAAAAACTGAGCCTGCAACAGCTCCAAGTCTGATGCCAGGGAGCTCATCTTAGATACTGTCAGGCCCCAACAGATCTGAGGACCAGGAACAAGAAGATTTTCATTACACAGGGCAACAAAGGGATAGCCAAGGGTATTCCCAGTGGGGTCCCAGTATTGATAGAGTAGCAGAAGTCAGAGGCCTTGTAGCAGACCAACAAGTCAAGCAGAAAGTGTGCATAAAAGGGAATATTGAGGGACACACTGTGACATACTACAGCTTTCCCAGTATGATTTTATTTTCACTGTTGAGGGGAGGGTGCAAGTGTGGAGACCAGGAGACAGGAGACAGAGGGAGAGAGGGTGAGAAGCCATGGCAGGTGATGTTAAGATTCTGTTCTGTGTATTTACAGGTTGTTGTTAATGTTCTCAAGGGATGGATGGTACCGGGCTTTGTATGTTTAAGTGGGCAATTATATCTTATCAATTGGATCTAAGATTATTTTGTTATGTGTTCTTTTATGTGAGGGTTTGAGTGAAGGAAAGTGTGTGGCTGGGATGTGTTTCCACCAAGATATCTAGCAGATATCTTGGGGCACCTGGGTGTTGGACCTAGCAGGTAAAAGACACCATTACTTTTTTATTCTTATATTTTTACAACAACAGATGCCCTAAAAGGTGATGGGCAAAAATCCACTTGTAATCTTAAGAGTTGAGAGAAAGTTTTTATTTTCCAAGGAAGAGGAGGCTGGTGCCATGTTAAGTCATGTGATATCTTAAGCGCGGGAATTCAAACAAAGAAATGGGGAAGCTACCTGGGCTGGCAGGCTGTAGGTCCCTTGCTGTGTGATAAGTAATGGCAGCTCAGAGAGTTAGAGATTAAAAGCTGCTTTTTATAGAAAGTTGCTTAGAAAGTCTTTCCGGATACTCATATTCTTTTTAAGGTGGGCTCCACGGGAATTTTGGGTTGAAATCCTAGTTAGACAAGCTACTTCTTAATTACAGGTATTATTAAAAGGTGATTAAATTTGTTTTTAGAAAGAAGAGCGTAAAGAGATTACCTGAATCTGGTGGGGATTTTCATCCATGGTTGAGAACTTAGATAGGGAAAAATTAGTCACTAACTCCAAGTAGAGAGTTGTGATGAAATGTCTGTAACACCAGGGAGAGTGAATGCAGGCATATATTGTAGAAGTTATTAAGGTCAAAGAAAAATCTGTGGCTCTGGGTAGAGAGCTTAACTGATGGATATATTTTGGGCTAAAGTCCTGAGTTTTAAGTTGTTTGTTGGTTTTAGAATTGATAGGTGTTTAAGTTTGTTTTAATGAGAGTAAAGAGATTACCTGAATCATGTGATGATTTTCATCTATGGTTCGGAACTTAGATAGGGAAAAATTAGTCACTACCTCCAAGAAGAGAGTTGTGATGAAATGTCTGTAACACCAGGGAGAGTGAATGCAGGCATATATTATAGAAGTTATTAAGGTTAAATAAAAATCTGTGGCTCCGGGTAAAGAGCTTAACAGATTGAGATATTTTGGGCAAAAGTCCTGGTTTGATGTGTTGCTTATTGATATTGGAATTGATAAAAGGTGTAGAGGGCCACAATAACATTCGCCACCACTAGATGGCGCTGGCTTCCACTGCGCCCCACGTGGAAGGCCAGGATAGCCTCCGCCATTACAAGCCAGCCAGTCCCCTTTCAGGAAGTTAACTGTGCGCATGTGCAAGAGTGCCTTCGTGCCAGGTCTTTGCCCACTCCGGGGCGTGCCTTATGAGATCATGGATAAACAACCAATCAGGTGTGGGTGCGCCACACTAGGGTGTTTATAAGCGTGCCATTTTGGCGCGGCGCGGGCGCTTCCTCTTCTAAGATTAAAATACAGTTTGGTCATAGCAAGGATTTCTAATGTCCGCGTGTTTCTTGCCGGCGGAACATCGCGCGCGGGACATTTGGTGCCGAGAACCCGGGACAAAAGCCACATCATCGCCGGCGCTACAGGAAGCCTCCGTTTCACGGAAGAAATCCAGAAGCTGTGGAATGCAGGTAAGTCTCTGAGAGACTATGTTTAGCCTTGATCTGTTCCAGCTCAGTCCTCTGCCGGATGCAGCAGGAGCCACTGTGGTTGCTCTGGCAGCCCTCGGGTTGTTTCTATTGACCTTTGAGTTTCTAGTTACCACCAAACAGCATCAGAGGTCGCGTGGGAACTGCCCAGCTGTAACAGCAAAGCGGAGAGTGTTGGGGGAAGGGCGAAGCGTGTCAGAAACAGAGGGTAGTGAAAAGTTGTAACGAGAAAAGGATCCTGACTGATCTCAAGCACCAGGCCCATCCAATTCGGAAGCGAAGAATGGGGGAACGAACGCCCCGGGTGAGGAGAAGGGAGGAGATGAAAGGAACACAGCATTTTGGGAGAAAAAATTTGTCTTTGTGCCTGTTAGAAGTGTGCTTAAGCTCCGGCGCTGGCTCTGGGGACGCCGCGGCGTCCCTGCGCTGACGCAACAGCTTTACAGAGTCATACTGATCAGATTTGATAGAGGCAGACCGCCTGAAAATTTATTCAGGAGTATCAAACAAAAGGACATCTCAGTGCCAGTGAACAGCCTGATGGAGTTAATGTAATTGGGTTGTGAGTAAAAATATTCAGGGCTGTGTTTCACTTCCATACCATTGGCAAATGTCGGTCGTACTGCTCAGATAATATATCTCAGTATCTTACAGGAATTGGGTTTCAACATGTTGGTGGACTAGTCCAGGAATTGAGACAATCCATCGCCCATATCGACTCCACTCGAGTGGATAGTCACCGTGAACACCATCTGGTTTTTTCCCTATATGTCTATTGTTTGTCTCTGGTGCACCAGGATGTCCCCATGTCTGTCAGTGTATGTCTGTGGTTTTTATTTCTCGTTGTTTAAATGTTTTATGTTTCATGTTCAAAAGAAAAAATGGTAAAAACTTTATCTGCCAGTCGTGCACACCTTGACTTGGATTTAACTCATTTCAAAAGGGAACAAATGAATAAAAAACAGTTTCAATCAGGTCTTTGGACCCCTGTGCCTGGAGCCAGGTGTCTAGATTAGCTGGAGAAGCTGCCCAGAGGCTAAGCGTCTACACGAGCTGATCTTAAAAGCGCCAACAGCTTCTCAGCTTCTTCATACAGGAGTTGATAGCTGTTTCTCTTAGAAAAATCCCTGACTTATTACTTGACTCAACAGGTGACAAGGTGCTTCTCTTAAAATCATAGCAAAAGGTAAAAATGGTGTTTGGGCTAAATATTAAAGATAGGTGTAGCCACTTCAATTTTGTTTCTCATTGGTTTTAAATGTATAAATATGCTCTACTTGCCTTGGTTATGGACTATTGGCTTTCAAGTTATTGGATATGGTTAAAAAGGTATAATATTGATAACAGAAGGTTGACATAATGCTGGTAATCTGGATGAAGTCATTCTAGATAACATGTGACATGGGCCAACCTAGGGAGACAGGTCTAAATTGAGGTAATGTTTTTATGGAATTCTTATTCTAGGAACCAGGCTTCTAAAAGAATTTAGGACATTGTCTCTTTGTTGAGGTATTGAAGACCACACCATCGTGAGTTCATATATAAGAATTGGCAGTCAACCTTTGTATCTGTATTTTAATGCTAATTCCACTGCCCCAAGAACAGTTGCCTAGTGAGTTTTGCTTTCCAAAGTTGTGGTTTACCCTAAAGCTATTGGTATTTTTATGCTAATTTCCACTGCCCTAAGGACAGCTGCCTAGTCAAGTACTCAGAACTCAGGTGACCTTGTGGCTGTGTTCTGGTGTTACAAAGAGAACTTAAAGATTGTGATTTAGGATTGCCAGTGTTACATTGACTAACTCAAACTTATTTTTAATTAAGGAAAAATCACACAGGTAGAGATTGTTACAAGATTTTCGAAGGATTGATGAGGTTTTGGAACTTGTGAGAACATTACAGCCAGTTTACTTACTCCAACTGCCATTTCAAGATAGATTTAGAGGATTGATTTTAAGTTTTCATTTCATGAGCTTGCTTACAGTTTTAGAGAACCCATAGAGTGCTATCATTAAAAATGGCTAATAGCCTTATATTATATAATTTTGTTGCTTCTTCATTGTAAGAAGTTAGAACTTTAAATCTTTCAGTGTATATGGAAATTTTTACTACAAACCTTTGCTCTCAAAATGAGCTTTAATATTTGGGGAGTAGCTGTTACACTACTCCAGATAAGAATATTTGAAGCTAATTTTAAGCTTCTAAGGATATGTTAATTGGCCAAGTACCTCACCCTACTAAAGGACTTAGGTCTTTGTTATGCACATTGGAGATAAAGCTTCAGCTGTGTTAGTACAGAGTTGTGGACTAAAGTCATGGAAGTATTTTGAGAAGAAACCTGGTAAAACAAATCTTATTCCAAACAACAGTTAATTGGTTATTACAAAATACTGATATTTGGCCTATTACATATACAAATTTTTCAGACGAAATTGATAATTTTACTCTTTACATGCTTTTGTACTTCCTGTATATTTGTGCATACAACCCATAGGAAATGCACTTACTGTATTTATAGGTGGTTCATCTAATGAAAAGGCTACAGGTATGATTGGATCACTTGTTTATTCTCTTGAGTTTCTATTGCTTCAACACAGATTATTAAATTCTGTAGTTTAGCCACTGTTTTTAAATCAAATGTTCTATTCACATACTGATAGCCAATGTGTGGCTTGTGGTTTACAATTGATTTCAATTACTTAATGCCTTATTAGAGACAGGTTTTCTACTTAAAATCAGTGAGTGATTTCAGTGTAAATTATCTGACAACTCACTGTCCTTTCAGTGCTCTGGCTCAGACAACTAAACAAAACCATAGACCCAGCTCTTTAAAAATGGTATTGGAGTTGATAACTCACCCTCACGAAAAGAGGAAGACTCCATTTGCTTACTTTCAACTCCCAGCCTCACCCTGCCAGCTCAGGGATTTCTAGTAAGACTGAATCTAGACAATATTTACAAGATTTGACATTTCTAATTAATGCTTATGTTTAGGTAAATAAAGTTTGTGAGGTGCTAGAAAAATGGCTTAGTGGTTAAGAGCACTAAATACTGTTCCTTTATAGGACATTTAAGAACTCTTATATATTTGGTTGTGAGCCTAGCCTTTAACGGCTGAGCCATCTCTCCAGCCCGACATTTAAGAACTCAAACTGGATTGCCTGGGCTCTTTAGCAAGGGAGGACAAGATACCAGACAGATTATTGGCCTTACATAAGAACAATTAGTGAAAAGATCTCATTCTTTATATATCCAATACAATAATACTGGAGACAATAATTTGGTATACAAGTCAATTAATACATACAAGTGCTCAGTGTCCTCAATTTAATCCTTGAGGATTTACCTTAATAAATAATATCTTTACTATATCTTAATAAATAAAAAGGGGGAGTTATCCCTGTATGCTAAATAATGCTCCTTTTATTTCAATTTTAAAATTTTGGATGCCAAAGTTTATGGCACCCTACAACTAGGCATACTTCTGCCTAGGTGAAATAGAGAGATCCACTTATTGACATGATCCTGTCCAGTTATTTTTTATGTGGAAGAGGGAATGTTTGTGTTTTTTCTACAGGATGCTACAAGAGTGTGCCAGCTGCCTGAGTGGTTGCTGAGACTTGCTGATCCTGGGTGCATAAAGATTCAGCTCTCCTGGTTCAGGTCCCTGGAGTCATTCCTCTGCCCTGAGAGGAAGATAGAAGATTCCCCTTCATCCTTTGTCATCACAGAGATTTTGCCGTTGCTGCAGTCAGTGTTACCGCTGCGTGTGTCCCGTCCCACTATGGCCTGCTCTCTGACCCTCTGTGCACTGCTGCTTGCTGGGGAAGACTGGACTCCAGCCGTCGCTGCCCCCTTCATTTTCCCTGGTGACTCTTGCTGCCTTAACTGGTCATTTTACAGACTGTAGCTTTACAGGAATACTACCTGCTTAAAGCTACAGTAGACTGGGGAACTCTGTCCTGGTTATACAGATCTCAGAAATGGTTCCATTGTCTGCTGGTTGTTCCAGAGAAAAATGACTGATCCTGAACTGTCCTGGAAAAGACCTTGACACTTTCGCTGCTATTGTAGCAGCCATTACTGCTGCAGATATTGTGTCTGCAGTGTCTGGAGTTATCCTCCCCCAATCTACTGTTAGACAAGTACAGTGGGTGAACTTTCTGGAGTAGTTACTAACAATTGGGAATTCTAAATTTTATTATAGGAGTGGCTTGACTACGGCCCTTGGTGGTAACAGCTGAGGAGAACCAAATGAGGTGCCCACTACTTATCGGGAGTGGCTCTGTCTGATGCAGCCCTATGCTGTAGATCAGTGTTCATACCATGGTTGGTTTGCAAACTCAGATCTCAACAGAAACGTGACAAGGCCTTTATCACTCAAGCACTTGTGGCCATTATACTAGGGGCCTCCCCTAGAATTTGGTTTTCTTGCTCAGGAATTAGTCAGTATCTGAGTTCTCTGCTCCTGCACCCCATGGATCTGTGGATCCATTGCACTGGGAGGAGAGAGGCTCTCTCTGTATCTGAGTTCTCTGCTCTTACACCCCATGGATCTGTGGATCCATTGCACTGGGATGAGAGAGACTCAGTGATCCTTTGATCAGCCCTTGCACATCGCTGAGGTTTCCTCATTGCACGCGATAGGGTGATCATGATTTGTTATAATATAATTGATTTGTTATAAAATAAATAAATAGGGGGAGATGTAGAGGGACGCAATAACATTCGCCACCACTTCCTGGCGCTGGCTTCCACTGCGCCCCATGTGGAAGGCCAGGATAGCCTCCGCCATTACAAGATGGCGCCAGCTTTCACCGCGCCAGCTGGCCGCCTTTCAGGAATTTAACTGTGCGCATGTGCAAGAGTGCCTTTGTGCCAGGTCTTTGCCCACTCCGGGGCGTGCCTTATGAGATCATGGGTAAACAACCAATCAGGTGTGGGTGCGCCGCACTAGGGTATTTATAAGCGTGTCATTTTGGCGCGGCGGGCGCTTCCTCTTCTAAGATTAAAATACAGTTTGGTCATAGCAAGGATTTCTAATGTCCGTGTGCTTCTTGCCGGCGGAAAGTTGCGTGCAGGACAAAAAGGTGTTTAGTTTGTTTTATAAATTATCCTGCTAAAGGCCATATGGCTCGTTGATGCCAGCTAGCGAGGGTTTGTGGTTACTTTTGATATCTACCACCACAGGAAGCTCAGATTCTCTTAACTTGGGATCCATGGGAATTTTGGGTTAATTTCCTGGTATCACAGAGTACAAAAGCTTATCAGGCTAATTGCTTAGCTTACTTCCTTTTTTTAAAAAATTATTTAATCTTCATGATGGGTGTGACTTTGAATTTTTTGGTTATATTATTACTCTGGGAAAGAGTGCAAGATACAAGCTTTTCTGGTTTCAGACTAAGGAACACAGTAATTTGGGAGAAAGATTTTGTCTTTGTGTTTTTAAAAAGTGTGATTAGGCTCTGGAAACCTCACAGAGTCATACTGATCAGATTTGATAGAAGTAGACTGCCTGAAAAATTTATTCAGGAGAATCAAACAAAAAGATATCTCGATTCTAAACTTTTGTCTTGAGAGTTTTATTTTACAGAGTGTACCTACTTGGAATCCTGGTCTCAAGGACTTTCAGCTGGGTCCAGTCAGGACATATCGGCTACAGCATTTGCTTCATTCTTCCTACCCCTTAACCCCAAGGGTATCTCAATGCCCATGTACAGCTTGAAGAAGTTATAGAGCAGTCATCGCCCCAATTCCCTGGACTTTGGGGGACTGAAAGTGGTTATTCTAAAGTTGTTTTTATAAGGAATTTAAAACTAATTGTAATTTAACAGGGAGGAATTAGGTAGATTGAGTTATACAGTCGTAATCTTATTTGTTAACTAAGCTAACATCTTATTTTGCTTTGATATAGAATTTATTTGTTAAAAGTTTAAAAGTACAAGGTTTAGAGCCAGTCCTTCTATTGTCATTACAAACTTCTGAGTTGATTACACCTGTGAGTTAAGGGCCAAGTAGCAAACATATTACTGACTTTGTGAGAGAACTTTCAAGATATTATTAAGATATAAAGACAACAGTCCAGATTGTCTTATATAGATAGATGGTTTCCAAAAACATCAGAAATCCACAAAATTTGAGATTTAAAGTTATTTATCTTTTGTTGAGACATATCTGTTCCTAACAATTCCCCTTTGGTGGATTTAACGAAGGATTTGAACATGCCTACCTCCAGGTGAGGCAATACTTTGTGGCTAGGCAGCCACTGGACAAAACTGCTTGTTTCATCTATCTGCAGACTAATACTGTCCAATCCAAAAAAAGGACAAATTATGCAGAATAGTTGACGGATAAACTCTGCCAAGACAGGGTGATCAGTCCTTCAAAATCTGCATTTCAAGAGTCTGTCAGTTGATTTTGGGCCAAAAGGCTGAAGACTTGCACTTACATGTTGCTAACAGGGGACTGTGCTAGTGGAGATTTGTCTCTAAAACCTCTCGATTCCAGAAGCCATGTTAGGCTTCCTATGTGTATAGATATTTGGTCATTCTCACATTTCTGACGGGGTTGAAGATTGATTATAGTCTCATAGCTTATCAGGCTGTATAACTCTGAATATACATATTATTGGATAGTTATCAGATAGTATACAAGTTAGCCAAGATATAATATAGATTTTAAACCTTTCTTAAGCTGGAATGAAGAACTAAATGTTCTGTCTAACTGATATAGTGATGGACTGGGTGTTGAGTATATCATATGCTTTATAAATTGTAGAATGGTAATAATCGTACTCAATTTATGTGTAAGTGAAAAGGCTTTTTAACTGGACAAAAAGGGGGAAATGTTGTGGTTTGCCCTGACGTTATCTATATTTTGATGCTAATTCCACTGCCCCAAGGACAGCTACCTAGTCACATACTCAGAACTCAGGTGACTTCACCAGAACCACCTCCCCATTGAATTTGTAAAGTGCAGGTGAGACGCAGGTACAGGATAGAAGGAGGCATATCATTGGAGGAGAAGGAAGGATGGGTGGGAGAGAAGTTTGAAGGAAGAGGAGGAGACTATAGGAAAGAGGAGAGACAGGAGACAGAGGGAGAGAGGGTAAGAAGCCATGGCAGGTGATGTTAAGATTCTGCTCTGTGTATTTACAGGTTGTTATTAATGTTCTCAAGGGATGGATGGTACCAGGCTTTGTATGTTTAAGTGGGCAATTATATCTTATCAATTGGATCTAAAAAAATGTGGAGACCAGGTATGAGGGGAAGGGGAGATGAGCGGGATGTATGATGGGACATTCGTGAAGAATCAATAAAACGTTAAAAAATAAGTTTTCTATTTATTTTTATATAATTTTGGCACTTTGTATCATTATATATTTGTTTGTTTAGATATAGTATTATTGAGTATATTTTTATTAATTTACACATAATCTTGACTGACATATCCTCTATTTCCTAAAATCGTTCTCTTTCAAGTTACTATTCATGAGTAGAGGCTTATTTTAGCCATCTTTTAATGGAACTAAATTTTAATGGTTTTTATCTTAATCATTTTATCGGAGAGGACCTGAAGGGGTTTACAACCCCATAGGCAGAACAACAATATCAACCAACCAGACCCCTCAGAACTTCCAGGGACTAAACCAACAACCAAAGATTACACAAGGACAGACCCATGGCTTCTGCTGCATATGTAGCTGAGGATGGCCTTATTGGGCACAAATGGGAGAGGAGTCCATGGTCCTGTAAAGGCTCAATGCCCCAGTGTAGGGGAATGCCAGGGCAGGGAGGTGGGAGGGTTTAAGTGGATTGTTGAGTGAGCACCTCCATAGAAGCCAGGTGAGAGGGATGGGAAAGGAGGTTTCTGGATGGGAAACCGGAAAGGGGGATAACATTTGAAATGTAAGTAAAGAAAATACCCAATAAAAGGAAAAAAATTCTTTCACTTGCATATTTTGAATGAAATTTGTTATTCTTAGTCCCATTTGTTAAAACTGTATCTCATGTAACACATGGACCTTTAAAGGTATTATTTTTCTATAAGCATCGGTTAATATACATGTTCAAAATATAATATAGATTGTATTACAATTTTGTTCATTATATTTTTGTGGCATATTTTGATTTTTTTAGCTCATCAATCATTTTAAAATTTCTAATTATTTTTGAGTTTTATAGTAATATATATTAATTTTAAAATGAATTGTGCCATGTTCATAAAACATACTACATGTGACATTTTCTTCTTAAAGAAGTTATTACAATTTTTTGTATCAGTCTGTATGCTTGTCTATTATATAAGACATGTATATGGAATGAATAAATATTTTGTTGTTACAGTGTTTGAGCTTTCTATGTATTAACCCAGTCATCTGGAAAATAGGTATTCTTCAAATGTATATGCATTCTAAATTTTCACTTAGTCATATCAACTGCTGAGAGTGGTCTATTGAAATATTTAGTCATGATTTCAAAGTTACATGTTTATTCCTTTATGTATGACAATTTGTTTTGTGTTTGAAAACTGCATTATTAAACAATGCATGCTTTTATAATTTCCTATACTTAATACCTCTATAATAATGACAGACTTTCCTTTAACTTTTGTATGTATTGCATTCATATCAATTTACCTTTTATTTGTATAGCCATATTAATTAAACCACTTTATATTTACTGCTTTATGTCCTGCAATTTCTCTACCCATTTATGTCTCACTAACTGGTGACTCTGTGTGTGTGTGTGACTGTTTTTAAAGTATATTTCTTTGCCAGTAGAAAAATATGAGAGGGGTATCAGTCCATGTTAACCAGAACACACAGGCCTCTTCAAGCTCCTCTGCTGTGGGTCCACACACATCACCAGTTCCTCATGAATGAAAATAATGCTGCACTTGTGGTTGGCAATGGCTCTGGCACATGCAAAGCTAGCCTTACAGGCTGCAGTATTCCCTGGGTGGTCAATCTTTCCATTATGGGTTTCCCAAGGTTTCAAATTATGGTGCTGGGGTTGGGATAGAAAGACTCTTACTTGGGCTAAGAGAAGCGTCTTGACCCTGAAGTACCCCATTAAACATGTATTAGTTAACAACTGGGATGCCATGAAGAAAATCTGTTACCATACTCTCTACAGTGAGGTGCATTTTGTTATTGTGTTCACTTACCAAGGTATCAATGAAATAACTTCAAGACTAACTGTGAAGACCTAGATCATGTCTGAGTCCTTCAGTACCCCAGATGTGTTAGCTGTCCAGGCCATGCTACTTTTCTATTCCTCTAGTCATAGCACCTGCACTGTGAGGGACTCTAGATATGATGTCAAGTCCATTGCGAAAACCTCCAAGGGCTACAATCTCTCCCATGTGCCATCAGGTGCCTGGAACTGGAGGGCTGGAATCTGACAAACTACCTCATAGAAATAGGAAGATCAACAATATCAACCAACCAGACCACACCAGAGCTCCCAGGGACTAAAGCACCAACCAATATGTACACATGGAGGGACCCATGGCTCCAGCTATATATGTAGCAGAGGATGGCATTGTTTAGCATCAATAGGAGGAAAAGCCCTTGGTTCTATGAAGGTTCATTTCCACAGTGCAGGGGAAAGACAGGGTGTTAAGGTGGGAATGGGTAGGAGTGGAAGCATCCTCATAGAAGCAGAGATAGGGGTAGGGGGCATGGGAGAGGGGGGAAAGGGCATAACATTTGAAATGTAAATACATAAAATATCCAAGGAAAATAAAATTAAAAAATAACAGATACATATTCTTACAATTTTTCCTAGAAAATAATTTGAGTTACATCCCAAAACATGCATGATTATGAACAATATTGACTTAACAAAAAATACAGGGACAAAATATTTAGTTACATATATTTAAGCCTATTTGTATACTTTTCAATATATGTGTTGATCTTTACGTAGGGTATGGATCTGTTCATAGGCTGTCATTTCTAGGAGAAGCAAAATAAATCTTGTCTTTCATGAGTAAGAGAAATGAAACCACTGGGCAACCTAAAGATGAGAGGTTCTTAGTCACCTTTCTGTGAGAGTCAGGTTCTAAATCTTGCCTAGATTGTGCTAACACGGGGACTTAGATATGTGACATGCTGACATTTGGTTATATGTAAACCAGACTACAATATAAAGAATAAAAATTTTGAGAAAATTGTTAAAGTTTCAGATCCCATAAATTAAAGATCGTTAATGCAATGTTTCTGACAAAAACAACAACAACAAACAAACACAAAAGCAACAACAACAACAACAACAACAAAAAAACTTCAACAGAGGAAAGTGAAAGATTCCTATGTATAACATTATGGCTGAATCTTGGAAGGAATGCATGCATCCTTTTTGAATGATTTTCCTGCTTTAAGTTTTAGCATTTCATTTTTCAAACTATCATTTATTTAAACAAAATAAAAGCAATGAATCAAAAAAAAAAGAAAAAAACAAAAGAAAGAAAGAAATCCTGACAGAATATAGCAGGATTTCAACACCGTAGCTGAGTTTGAAATCATGGGTGAATAGAAACTGTGCTATGTTGTTCTGGATTTTAACCTGTATGTAGCCACTGCTATTGCCTCCATTGTTCCTGGAGAAGATCTGCCCAATGGCCAGTTCATCATTATTGGTAACAGCTGGTTCCACTGCCCTGAGGCTCTCATACAACTTTCCATCTGTGGAATTCTGCTATATACTAGAAAATGCATTCAATTATATTACGGAGTGTGATGTCAGCATTCATACACATTCCTGTGCCAACATATGGCTTTCTGGTTACACTACTATGTTTGAAGTCATCAGTGGAAGGATGTAGAAGCAGATCACTGGTCTAGTTCACATAAGGATAAAGATCAAGATCATTGCTCGTCTTGAGCACTAGTATGCAATTAGATCTGTGTTTCCATCTTAGGCTCTCTGTCCAAAACCTTATAACATACTGTTCCTTACAATATCTGTTTACCAGCAACAAATAACTTATTTAGCAAATATACTTAACTTATTTAACAAATATACTTATACTTAAATATAAGTATACTTAACGTTGTTATTTTTAATATAATTTTCTGTGAAAAAGTAATTGTTTTTCTTTTTTTCCCCATCTTTATTAAATTGGGTATTTCTTATTTACATTTCAAATGTTATTCCCTTTCCTGGTTTCCAGGCCAACATCCCCCTAACCCTTCCCCTTCCCCTTCTATATGGATGTTCCCCTCCCCATCCTCCCCTCATTACTGCCCTCTTCCCCAACAATCCCATTCACTGTGGGTCCAGCCTTAGCAAGGCCAAGGGCTTCCCCTTCCACTGGTGCTCCCTCCTAGACTATTCATTTCTACCTATGTGGTTGGAGCCCAGGGTCAGTCCATGTATAGTCTTTGGGTAGTGGCTTACTTAGTCCCTGGAAGCTCTGGTTCGTTGGCACTGTTGTTCATATGGGGTCTCAAGCCCCTTCAGCTCTTTCAGTCCTTTCTCTTATTCCTTCAACGGGGGTCCCGTTCTCAGTTCAGTGGTTTGTTGCTGGCATTCGTCTATGTATTTGCCATATTCAGGCTGTGTCTCTCAGAGGAGATATACATCTGGTTCCTGTCAGCCTGTACCTCTTTACTTCATCCATCTTATCTAGTTGGTGGCTGTATATGTATGGGCCACATGTGGGGCAGACTCTGAATGGGCGTTCCTTCAGTCTCTGTTCTAAACTTTGTCTTCCTATCCCCTCCTAAGGGTATTCTTGTTCCCCTTTTAAAGAAGGAGTGAAGCATCCACATTTTCATCATCTTTCTTGAGTTTTCTGTGCATCTAGGGTAATTCGAGCTTTTGGGCTAATATCCACTTATCAATGAGTGCATACCATGTGTGTTTTTCTATGATTGGGTTCCCTCTCTTAGGATGATATTTTCCAGTTCCATCCATTTGCCTATGAATTTCATGAAGTCATTGTTTTTGATAGCAGAGTAGTATTCCATTGTGTAGATGTACCACATTTTCTGTATCCATTCCTCTGTTGAAGGGTATCTGGATTCCATCTAGCTTCTGGCTACTGTAAATAAGGCTGTTATGAACATTTTAAAAAATAATCTCTATATAGGCTTCTTGGATGACAGTTTTGTTTACCGTAGTACTTGGGTTGTAGTGTTCTTTTTCCTGACGACACTAGCATTCAATGGCAATTAGTTGTCAACTCAATGGAACTTTGCTAAGACTATTATGTTTATTACATTTTCAAATTATTTTTTAAACTTCATATATTTTCTATCATGTTCTTTCCCCTCGTAGTAACTCCTCTCAAATCATACTGATATCTCTATGCACCAACTTCATGTTCTCTCTCTCAAATAAAAACCAAACAAAACCAACCAACAAACCAACTAACAACATCAACAAAAAAAACCCAAGAAAACAAAAACCCATAAATACACCAATCACAAACCATAAGCAACAAAACCATACACACACACACACACACACACACACACACACACACACACACACACACAAATGTACAAGTTATGGATTATGTTTAATATTGGTAAAGTATTCCTAAGCATTATGCATGTTCTGGAGTGTGATTAAAAACTTATGGTCTGTACAAGTTACCACTCTTACCAGCAATGGAGGAGTATTTAACTTACTCAACATCCTCACCCGCATGCACTATCTTTTGAGTTTTTGATTATAGCCATACTGACTGCTGTAAGATAGAATCTCAGAATTGTTTTGATTTGCATTTCCCTGGTGGCTAAGGATGTTGAACAATTCTTTAAGTGCTTTCTGGGCCATTAGATATTCCCCTGTCAAGAATTCTTTCTTTAGATCTGTACACATGGTAAATCAATTTGGCTGTTTCTCAGAAAACTGGAAATAGATCTACCTCAAGACCTAGCTATACCACTCCTAGGCATACATCCAAAGGATGCTTAACAATACCACAAGGACACTTTCTCAATTAAGTTTATATCAACTTTATTTCTAATAGGCAGAAACTGGAAACAACCTAGATGCCTCTTAACTGAAGAATGGATAAAGAAATTGTGGAAAATTTGCACAATGGAGTATTATTCAGCCATTAAAAGCAATGGCATTATGGAATCTCGAATAAATAGATGGAACTAGAAAAGATCAGCCTGACCCAGACCCAGAAAGACAAACATAGTACATACTCAGTTATAAGCAGATATTAGCCATCAGGTAAAGAATAGCCATGCTATAATCCACAGACCCAAAGAAGCTGAGTAGGGTTCAAGGAGATATATAATCTCACTGAGAAGGTGAAATAGAATAGACATCATAATGGACCCTTTGGAGGAAGAGGTGCGGATGGGAACAGAAGGTATCAAGTTGGGGGAGGATGGAAGGAGAGAGTACTGGAAGAGAAAACTGGAATGCAATCTCCAAAGAATCTATGAGATGACCCTATCTAAGACTTCTAGATACAGGGCTTATGTAGCTTGAAACAGCTATCTCCTATAACCTGGAAATATTTCCAATTGAGCGATTTGGACACCAACCCAGACACAAAATTTTGACCTATAACTTGTCCTGCCTAAAAGATATTCAGAGATAAAGATGGAATAGAAACTGAGAGAATGCAGGGACAAAATTGTAGCACTGAAGGACAGGTCATTCAGAGACTGCCCCACCATGTTATCCTTTCCATCCACAGTCTTCAATTCCCCAACACTATTGTTGATACCAAGATAGGCTTACATACAGGAGCCTGGTACATCTGTCCTCTTAAAGGCTCTGTCAGCACTAAGATAGATGCAGGTACTCACATCCAACCACTGGACTGAGCCTGGGGACCCCAATGGAAGAGTTAGAAGATGGACTGAAGGAGCCGGAGGGGTGGTTGGTTGGGGGCACACCCTCTTAAGGGCAAAGGGAAGGGGGATGGTGTCTGGGGTTTGGAAAGGGAGACCAGAAAGGGGGATAACTTTTGAAATATAAACAAATAAAATGATTAAGTAACCAATTAAAAATATATATAAAGCCAATGATTAAAATACATCTGCAAATAATGTTATTTTGACTTTTCCTTTCTTGTTTATATCCCCTTGATATTCTTCAGTTGTCTTATTCTTCTAGCTAGAATTTTAATCAATATATTGAAAGGCTAGAGATAATGGGCAACCTTATATTATTCCTGATTTTAGTGGAATTGCTTTAAATTTTTCCCCATTTAATTTGATGTTGGCTATTGGCTTGCTGTAAACTTTTTGCATTATGTTTATATATGTCTCTGTTGTCCCTAATCAGTCCATTTCCTTTATGATGAAGGGGTGTTGAATTTTCCCAAAGGCCTTTCAGCATCTAATGGCATGATCACATGTTTTTTTTTTCTTTCAGATTGTTTATATGGTGGGTAACATTGACAGATATCTGTACGTTGAGCCATACATGCCTCTGTGATGAAGCCAAATTGATCTTGGGGAATGGTTTTCTAAATTTTTCTTGTGTTTGGTTTGAAAATAATGTATTGAGTACTTTTACATTTATGTGAGTAGATAAAGAAAATGTGGTACAATTGTACACAATGGACTGTTGTTCTGCTGTCAAAAAATTACATCATGAAAATTTCAGGTAAATGGATGCATTTAGAAAAGATCGCCCTGAATGAGCTAACCCAGACTCTTAGCCTCTCTGGAGCTGTGAATAGAAGAATGATTATCCTTTACTTAAGAGTTAGTGTCCACTTATAAGGAAGTACATACTGAGTTTGTCTTTCTAAGTAACAAGGGGGGTTCAAGAGTGGATGCATGGATCTTCCTGGCAAAGGGAAATAAAATAAATTTTGCGGGTGGACTGGATGTGGTCAGGATTAGAACAGGAGGGATAAGGTGAGGATGGTAGGGATTAGGTGAGAGTGGTAGGGATGCATGAAAAGAGTACAGAGAAATGACTGGAATTGGGGTATATTTGGGGGGAACAACATTGAAACCCAGTTAAGTGAAAAATTCCTATAATTTATGAGTGAACCCGGTGGTGCTGAACTTGTTTGAGTGGCCAACCCATGATTGTTTCAACTTAAAGTCCACCTCATTAGAGCAAGCTAGTGCCTTGAGTGCTGGGAACCAGTGGCAGGATAATGCAAAGACACAGGATAGAACTAAACATGACTGGCAATGTCAATGAAATTATACCTAATGATATTTTGCTGTACTTGTAGATCAGAGACTAGCCTAGTTGTTATCAGAGATGCTTCATCTAGCAACTGATGGAAGCAGATGCAGAGACCCACAGCCAAAAATTAGGTGGAACTCAGGAAATTCTGCAGAATAAGATGAGGTAGGATTGTAAGAGCCAGAGAGGCCCACAGAGTCAACTAAGCAGGGTTCACAGTGTTTCACAGAAACTGAAGCACAAAACATGGACCATGTACCATTCTGAGCTAGGTCCTCTGCATGTACTTATGGTTGTATAGCTTGGTGTTCTTATGGTACTCTGAACAATGAATCTTGGAGTTTTGTGTCTCTGAAACTTTTGCCTGTGCTTGGAACTATTTTCTTCCTATAGGTTGCCTCATCCAGCCTTGATCTGAGTGTCTGTGGCCAACCTCATTGTGTCTTCTTAGGCCGTGCTGGTGAATATCCCTGGGATTGCTGTTCCTTTGTATTTTTTATTTTGTTGGAAAGGAAAAGGAAGAGGAGTTGATCTGAGGGAGAGTAGAGTTTGGGGAATGGACTGGAGTTGTGAAGGGAGGAGAATTGGGATGCAATATATTAGAGAGGAATAAAAGTTTTATAAAACAAAAGCAGAAACCCAGTGTCACTCTGTTCCAAAAATAAAGTAAGATAAAAAAAAAAAACAAAATAAAGGCAAAAAAAAGAGGAACCAGAGAAAAATTTTTTTCCCAGTGGGTATCAATTGAAAATAGCTTCTTGGTAAGGAATGGGAGTTTTGCACACTTCCTTTTCTCAGTACTGGGATTTTTGTCTGGATTGAATTTATTCAGGTTTCATGGTTGCTTGAAGTTTGTGTGTGCAACATCCCTGATGTCTGGAAAACTTGTTCCTTGGAATAAATACCTACTCTGGTCAATGCAATTATTCCATCTATTCTTTCACATCAATCCCCAAACCTTGAGAACAGTGGTTTTATAAAAATATCACACTTTAGGCAAAATGTTCTAATGTCTCTCACAGCCTGCCTACTGTCAAATTGTTGATCTTTGTGTTAGTTACCACTCGATGATGGCTAAGTGATGCACTGATCTATGGATATAGTAATATATTACTACAAGTCATTATATTCCATGTACATTTTGTAGAATAATAGTAGTATGTTTCTCCCTTGGCCCATGGCCTATGTAGTCTCAGGTTGTTTCCTACTTTAGCAGTGTGGTATAGTGACTGAACCTTAAATCAAATTTTAAAAGGGAGTTGGTTTTTCCCATAACATTTATGCCACGATTTCATAGGTATATAGGGTGTGTAGCTGGCTGATATTGATGACTATTTTTTGTCTTCCAGTAAAATACATAGAAAACTTACAGAACTATCACCATTATACATCAGTTGTGAAGCTTTTAGTTGTACACTGACTCAATTTCTTCATGTCTTATAACATAAACAAGTGGTTTCTTCAGCAACAGTGTCTATTTTTTTAGCCTTATGTACTTTATTGTATATATTTTTATTTACATTTCAAATGGTATCTACTTTCCCGGTTTCCCCTCCAGAAAACACCTATCCTATCCTCCCTCCACCTGCTTCAATGAGGGTTCTACCTTACCTACCTACTCACTCCTGCCACACAGTCCTGAAATTGTCTACAGTGGAGAATCTAGCCTTCACAGGACCAAGGGCCTCTACTCCCATTGATGTCCAACAAGGTCATTCTCTGCTACATATCCAGCTGGAGCAATGGGTCACTCCATGTGTACTTTTTGATTGGTGTCATATTCCCTGGTTGTTCTGGGTATCTGGATGTTTGATGCTGTTGTTCTATGGGTTGCAAACTCCTCCAACTCCTTCAACCCTTTAACTCCTCCATAAGGGACCCTGTGCTGAGTCTAATGCTTGGCTATCTGCCTCTGTATCTGTCAGGCTCTGGCAGAGCCTCTCAGGAGATAGCTATATCTGGCTCAGGTAAGCATGAACTTCTTGGTATCTGCAATGGTGTCTGAGTTTGGGGTCTGTATATGACATGGATCCATAGGTGGAACAGTCTCTGAATAGTTATTCCATCAGTCTCTGCTCCACACTGTCTCTCCTTATCTCCTCACTTGAGTATTTTGTTCAATCTTCCAAGAACTGAAGCATCCATGCTTTGGTATTCCTTTGTCTTGAGCTTCAAGTAATCTGTGAATTATATCTTGGGTATTCTGAGCATTGGGCTAATATCCACTTATCAGTAGGTACATACCATGTGTGTTTTTTTGTAACTTATTTACCTCACGTGGGATAATATTTTCTAGTTCCATCCATTTGCCTAAGAATTTGATGAAGTCATTATTTTTATTCCTTAGTAGTACTCCATTGTGTAGATGTATCAACTTTTCTGTATCCATTCTTCTGTTGAAGGACATCTAGGGTCTTTCCAGCATCTGGCTATTATAAATAAGGCTGCTATGAGCACAGTGGCGCATGTATCCTTGTTACATGTTGGAGCATCTTTTGGATATATGCCCAGGAGGGGTACAGTTGGGTCCTCAGGTAGTACTATGTCTGAGGAATGGCCAGACTGAATTTTACAGTAGTTGTACCAGCTTGTAGTCCCACCAACAAGGAAGGAGTGTTCCCCTTTCTCCACTTCCTCACCAGCATCTGTTGTCACATCTGTTTTATATCTTAGCTATTCTGATTGGTGTGAGGTACAATATCATGGTTGTTTAGATTTGCTTTTTGCTGATGACTAAGGATGTTGAACATTTCTTTAGGGGCTTCACATGTATTCATATTCCTCAATTGATAATTCTTTGTTCTGATCTGTATTCCATTTTTAAATTTTTATTTTTCTGGGACATTTTATGTATTTACATTTCGAATGTTATTCTCTTTCCCCCCTCTCCCATAACCCACACCATGCTTTTATGAGGATGCTCCCACTCTCACCCACACACTCTAACCTCAACACCTTGGCATTCCCCTACATTGGAGAAACAAGCCTTCACAGGACCAAGACTCTTTTGTCCCATTGATGCTGAACAATGATATCTTCTGTCACTTATTAGTGTCATGGGTCCCTCCATTTGTACTCATTGGATGGTGGATAGAATTATTTAGTTCTCTAGAGTCTAACTTCTTGTTTTGTTGGTATATATTAGATATTAGTCTTCTATCAAATATATGATTGGTAAAGATCTTTTCCCAATCTGTTGGTTGCCATTTTATCCTCTTGACAGTGTCCTTTGCCTTACAAAAGCTTTGCAATTTTATGAGGTGCCATTTGTTGATTCTTGATCTTAGAGCATATGCCATTGTTGTTCTGTTAGGGAAAATTTCCCCTCTGCCTATATGTTCAAGGCTATTCCCCACTTACCCTTCTATTAATTTTAGTGTGTCTGCTTTTATGTTGAGGTTTTTTATCCTTGGATTGAGCATTGTACATCGAGATAATAATAAATCAATTTACATATTTCTACATTCTGACTTTCAGTTGAGCTAGCACCATATGTTGAATATGCTGTCTTCTTTCTATGGGGTGATTTTAGTTCCCTTGTCAAAGATAAGTGATCATAGGTATTTGGGCTCATTTCTACAACTTCAATTCTATTCCATTGATCTACCTTCCTGTCTTTGTACAAATACCATGCAGATTTTATCACAATTGCTCTGAAGTACAGCTTGAGGTCAGGGATGGTAATTCACCCAGAAATTCTTTTACAGTTATGAATAATTTTCACCATCCTAATTTCTTTCTCATTCTGTTTATGCATTGAGAAGCGGATGGCTGCTGATTTATGTGAGTTAATTTTGTTATTTGAAATGAATTTGCAAATTGTTCTTTCTAAGTCCATGAAGAATTGAATGGGAATTTTCATGGGGATTGCATTGAATCTGTAGAATGCTTTCATCAAGCTGTCCATTTTTACTTTATTAATCCTGACAATCCATGAACATGGCATTTTTTTCCATTTTCTAAGATCTTTGATTTCTTTGTTCAGAGATTTGAAGTGCTTGTTGCAAGAGATCTTTCACTTGCTTGGTTAGAGTCACACCAAGGTATTTTATACCTTGTGAACGGAGTCCTTTCCCTAATTTCTTTCTCAGCCTGTTTATGCTTTGAGAAGATGAAGGCAATTTTATATCCAGTTACTTTCCTGAAGTAGTTTATCAGCTGTAGGAGTTCTCTGGTGAAACATTTGGGCTCAAGTATATTATCATATCATCTGCAAATGGTGATATTTTGACTTCTTTCTTTCCAATTCTTATCCATTTGAACTCCCTTTGTTGTCTGATTGTTCTGGTTAGGACTTTGAGTAATATATTGAATACTTAGGGAGTGAGTGGGCAGCCTTGTCTAGTCCCTGATTTTAGTGGGATTGCTTCAGATTCCTCTCCATTTAGTTTGATGTTGGCTACTGGTTTGCTGTAAATTGCTTTTACTAAGTATAGGTATGGGTCTTGAATTCCTGATCTTTGCAAGACTTTTAACATGAAGAGGTGTTGAATTTTGTTAAATGTTTTCTCAGCATCTAATGAAAAAATCACATTTTTTTGAGTTTATTTATAAAGTGAATTACATTGATGGATTTCCATATTTTGAACCATCCCTGCATCCCTGGCATGAAACCTTCTTGACCATGATGAATGATCATTTTGATGTGTTCTTGGATTTGATTTTCTAACTTTTATTGAGTAATATTGCATTGATATTCATGAGGAAAATTCTTCGGAAGTTCCCTTTGTTGTAGGGTGTTTGTGTGTTTAAGGTATAAGCGTCATTGTAGCTTCAAAGAACAAGTTGGATAGTGTTTTCTCTGTAACTATTTTGTAGAATAATTTGAAAAGTGTTGGTATTAGGTCTTCTTTGAAGGTCTATTAGAGTTCGGAACTAAACCCATTTGGTCCTGCACTTTTCTTGGTTGGGAGACTTTTAATGACTGCTTCTATTTCTTTAGGGGTTATGGGATTGTGGACGTAATTCATCTGTTCCTGATTTAAATTTAGTAGCTGGTATCTCTCTAGAAAATTGTCCACTTTATCCAGATTCTTCAGTTTTGCTGAGTATAGACTTTTGTAGTGGTTTCTGATAGTTTTTTGAATGTCCTCAGTTTCTGTTTATATATCTCCCTTTTCATTTCTGATTTTGCTAATTTGGATACTGTCTCTTTACCCTTTGGTTATTCTGGCTGGTTATCTATCTTGTTGATTTTCTGAAAGAACCAGCTCCTGGTTTTGGTGATTCTTTGTATAGTCCTTTATGATTCTACTTGGTTCATTTCAGCCCTGGGTTTGATTATTTCCTGCCTTCTACTCCTCTTGTGTTTCTTTTTGTTCTAGAGCTTTAGGTGTGCTGTCAAGCTGGGGACATATGCTTTCTCCTGTTTCTCTTTGAAGGCACTCAGAGCTATGAGTTTTCCTCTTAGCACCACGTCCATTGTGTCCCATAAGTGTGGGAATGTTGTATCTTCATTTTCATTAAATTCTAAGAAGTCTTTAATTTCTTTCTTTATTTCTTCCTTGACCAAGTTGTCATTGAGTTGAGCATTGTTCAACTTCCATGTACATGTGGGCTTTCTGTTGTTATTGTTATTGAAGACCAGCCTTAGTCTTTGGTGATTTAATAGGATGCATGAGATGATTTCAATGTTCTTGTATCTGTTGAGGCCTGATTTGTGACTGATTATATGGTCAATTTTGGAGAGGGTACCTTGATGTGTTCAGAAGAAGTTATATTCTTTTGTTTTAGGCTGAAATGTTCTATAAATATCTGTTAAATTCATTCAGTTCATAATTTCTGTTAGTTTCTCTATGTCTCTGTCTAGTTTCTGTTTCCATGATCTATCCATTGATGAGAATGTGGTGTTGAAATATCCCACTATTATTGTGTGAGGTTCAATGTGTGCTTTGAACTTTAGTAAGGTTTTTGTTGAATGTAGGTGCACCTGTATTTGGAGCATATATATTCAGGATTGAGAGGTAATCTTGGTGAATATGAAGTTTCCTTCATTATCTTTTTTTGATATGGTTTTGTTGAAAATATATTATACTAGATATCAGAATGGCTATTCTGGTTTGTTTCTTGGGATCATTTACTTAGAAAGTTTTTCTCCAGCCTATTATTTATTCTTCAGTAGGGTCTGTCTTTTCAATGAGGTGTATTTTCTATATTCTGTAATATGCTGGGTCTTCCTTTTATATACAGTCTCTTAGTCTATGCCTTTTTATTGGGGAATTGAATCCATCAATATTAAAAAATATTAAGGAATAGTGATTGTTTTTTCCTGTTAATTTTGTTGTTAGTTGTGGAATGATGTTTGTGTGGCTTTCTTCTCTTGTGTTTCCTCTAAGATGATTATATTCTTGTTTTTTTAGAGTGTAGGTTCCCTCCCTGTGTTGGAGTTTTCCATCTATTATCCTTTGTAGCGGGGAATATATGGAAAGTTATTGTACAAATTTCATTTCGTCATGGAATATCTTGGTTTCTCCATGTATGTTAATTGAGAGTTTCCCTGGCTATAGTGGCCTGGAGTAGCAGTTTTGTTCTCTTAGGGTCTGTATGTAAATTGTCCAGGATCTCCAGGTTTTCCTACTCTCTGGTGAGAAGTATGGTGTATTTCAGATTGGTCTACATTTATATGTCACTTGACCTTTCCCTCTTACTGCTTTTAATACTCTTTCTTTGTTTTGTGCCTTAGGTGTTTGGACTATTATGTTATGGGAGAAATTTATTTTCTGTTCCTATTTATTTGGAGTTCTCATGCTTCTTTTATGTTCATGAACATCTCTTTTTTTAGGTTAGGGAAGTTTTCTTCTATAATTTTGTGAAGATATTTACTGACCATTTAAGTTGGGATTCTTCATTCTCTTTTATACATGTTATCCTTACGTTTGCTCTTCTCATTGTGTCCTGGATTTCCTGGATGTTTTGGATTAGGAGCTTTTTTCTTTTTTCATTTTCTTTGACAGTTGTGTCAATGTTTTCTATGGTATCTTCTGCCCCTGAGATTCTCTTTTCTATCTCTTGTATTCTGTTGGTGATGCTTGCATCTATGAATCCTGATCTCTTTCCTAGGTTTTCTATCCCCAGGATCATATCCCTTTGTGCTTTCTTTGTTGTTTCAATTTCTATTTTTAAATCCTGGATGGTTTTGCTCAATTCACTCACCTGCTTAATTGTGCTTTCCAATAATTCTTTAAAGGATTTTTGTGTTTCCTATTTAAAGGCTTCTATGTGCTTACCTGTGTTGTTATATATTTCTTTAAGGGAGTTATTTTTGTCCTTAAAGTCCTCTATCTTTATCATGAGATGTGATTTTAAATCCAAATCTTTCTTTTCCAGTGTGTTGGGGTATCCCGAACTTGCTGTGTTGTGAGAACTGGGCTCTGATGATGCCAAGTAGTCTTGGTTTCTGTTGCTTAGGTTCTTGTGCTTGCCTCTTGCCCTCTGTTTACCTCTGATGTTATTTGGTCTTGCTATCTTTGACTGGCGTTTGTCTCCCCTATAAACCCATGAGCCTCTGATCTTAGGAGTGAGAGCACTCCTTGGAGACCAACTTTTTCCTGGCATGGTTTGGGGCTGGAGGGTTCTTGGAAAGCCTTAGCTCAAGGCGCAGATGGATACTGGAATGTACTTCTTGCATCTTAATAGGTATTTCCTTCTTTAGATTTGGGTTTTTTACTATGATTTTATTAAAAAATATTTTCTGTGCCTTTCACCTGGATTCATACCTATTTTACAATACTATTTCAAATACAATACTATTTCAAACTATTCAAAACTATTTTACAATAGTTTTGCTATTTTCACCCTGTCCTGGATTTCCTAATGTTTTTCTGCTGTTTTTTTTTAGATTTAACAGTTTCTTTGATTGAGCTTGTTACTTCTATTTACATTTACATTTCTGTTTGCATTCTTCTAGTGATTCTACTTCTTTGTTATGTTTTATTCCATAGCTTTGTTACATTCTATTTTCACTTGACTTCCCCATGATATTTTATGCTCTTGAATGATGCATGCATTCATACCTATTTCAAGTTCCTAGGAAATACCACAATTTCTATTTTGCATTTCTTGTTTTCACTTTGGGCAAATTGATTTTCTTAAGTCATGTTACTAAAAGGGATGCTGTATTCTGGACGATGCACATTTTCATATTTGTTTGTGTTTGTGCCTCTGGGATGGGATCTATTCATCTGTGGTTGTAAGACTTGAGATGCTACTTATGGATTTCTGGCCTCACATTTCTCACATAGGTGTTTAGTTTATTGTTTGTCATTATCCTAATCTGACAGGTTGTGGACCAGGAAACTAGTGTTTATATTTTAGTCTTGAGGTCCCTTTGGATTTTACAGTTTAAACTCTGAGAAGTTACATATTAAGATCAGATTTCAAACAGTTGTAGATCTACACAGTAGGTAGAATTGGTGATTAGGCAAGCAGGCCTAGAAAGACTTCAGTAGGATGTAATATTCAGCTCCACCAATGGAAGAAGAAGCAGAGCTAATGATATGT
Source organism: Rattus norvegicus (assembly GCF_021556685.1). Taxonomy (NCBI): domain Eukaryota; kingdom Metazoa; phylum Chordata; class Mammalia; order Rodentia; family Muridae; genus Rattus; species Rattus norvegicus. The sequence continues at coordinate 54,812,724 of NC_141554.1, read as the reverse complement.
TGTGCACATCTATGAATGTTACAGTATGAAGGGAATGGGGATGAACTGTATGGAGGGCCTGAGATAGGCAGCCACATAAGAGTAGAGGTACCTTATAGACAAGATGATGAAGGAAGCAAAGGAAGGCCTGATTATTCTACTTTAGTTCCAAGTTATTATTCTATCCAAGTGTTGAGGCTATCAAGTCCCTGGTAAAAAACAGTTCTTAGGGTAAGTGGATAGCCACAAATGAATAAATGTTAGCTAGGTGGATGAGTTGAAATGGCATAGCAGAGTTGAAGTAGAAGGACCCTGGGCCTGGGTCTTCATCAGAAGGCTGAATCTCATGCATATTATTAGCTTGTGTTTTGATTTCTGATTTTGATGTTTGCTGTCTTCACTACATCTTTTGAAATCTGTTTTATGATTTTTATACATTCCATGTTTATAGTCTTTGCATTTAATCAAATATGGAAAGTTTTATGTAATTATTACTCTAGACTATTTTATCTTATTTATTCATCTTCTTTTAGAATTCCAATTATATTACTTCAGGTTAAACTATATGTCTTTGTGGGCTTATTTTTTTTTTTTTTATTAACTTGAGTATTTCGAGTGTTATTCCCTTTCCCGGTTTCCAGGCAAACATTCCCTCCCCCCTCCCCTTCCTTATGGGTGTTCCCCTCCCAACCCTCCCCCCATTGCCGCCCTCCCCCCAACAGTCTTGTTCCCTGGGGGTTCAGTCTTAGCAGGACCCAGGGCTTCCCCTTCCACTGGTGCTCTTACTAGGATATTCATTGCTACCTATGAGGTCAGAGTCCAGGGTCAGTCCATGTATAGTATTTAGGTAGTGGCTTAGTCCCTGGAAGCTCTGGTTGCTTGGCATTGTTGTACTTTTGGGGTCTCGAGCCCCTTCAAGCTCTTCCAGTTCTTTCTCTGATTCCTTCAACCGGGGTTCTATTCTCAGTTCAGTGGTTTGCTGCTGGCATTCGCCTCTGTATTTGCTGTATTCTGGCTGTGTCTCTCAGGAGAGATCTACATCTGGCTCCTGTCGGTCTGCACTTCTTTGCTTCATCCATCTTGTCTAATTGGGTGGCTGTATATGTATGGGCCACATGTGGGGCAGGCTCTGAATGGGTGTTCCTTCAGTCTCTGTTTTAATCTTTGCCTCTCTCTTCCCTGCCAAGGGTATTCTTGTTCCCCATTTAAAGAAGGAGTGAAGCATTCACATTTTGATCATCTGTCTTGAGTTTCATTTGTTCTAGGCATCTAGGGTAATTCAAGCATTTGGGCTAATAGCCACTTATCAATGAGTGCATACCATGTATGTCTTTCTGTGATTGGGTTAGCTCACTCAGGATGATATTTTCCAGGTCCAACCATTTGCCTACGAATTTCATAAACTCGTTGTTTTTGATAGCTGAGTAATATTCCATTGTGTAGATGTACCACATTTTCTGTATCCATTCCTCTGTTGAAGGGCATCTGGGTTCTTTCCAGCTTCTGGCTATTATAAATAAGGCTGCGATGAACATAGTGGAGCACGTGTCTTTTTTATATGTTGGGGCATCTTTTGGGTATATGCCCAAGAGAGGTATAGCTGGATCCTCAGGCAGTTCAATGTCCAATTTTCTGAGGAACCTCCAGACTGATTTCCAGAATGGTTGTACCAGTCTGCAATCCCACCAACAATGGAGGAGTGTTCCTCTTTCTCCGCATCCTCGCCAGCATCTGCTGTCACCTGAGTTTTTGATCTTAGCCATTCTCACTGGTGTGAGGTGAAATCTCAGGGTTGTTTTGATTTTCATTTCCCTTATGACTAAAGATGTTGAACATTTCTTTAGGTGTTTCTCAGCCATTTGGCATTCCTCAGCTGTGAATTTTTTGTTTAGCTCTGAACCCCATTTTTTAATAGGGTTATTTGTCTCCCTGCGGTCTAACTTCTTGAGTTCTTTGTATTGTGGGCTTATTTTTAACCTTTAACATTATACTGTTATAACTGTAATTGGTATTGATCTTCAAATTTTACTTGCTATTTTCCTGACATCTATTGGAAAAATCAAATATATTTTCATGTATAATTCCAGTATTCATTTGGATCCAAAATTTTCATTTCAGTTTGGATTGCTTTTATTTTCCTGTTTATTTTAGTAATTTGAGTGTGGTTTTTTTTTTTTTTTTGATTCATTGAAGTACAGTTGTGGCAACAATCTTATTGTTCAATAGTTCAAAAATATTGACTTATTTTGGGAACAAATGTGCCATTCATTATTTGTGTCTTCAGGGAAGCAAAACTATTAAGACATACTTTTGCCATTACTTAACCCAGACTCTAAACTGCTAAATTTGTACTATAAAAAGCCAAAGGTCTGTTAATCTGTTAAATCTACTGTGTAGATTTTCTAATGTCTTTGTAGTCTGAATAGTCTTTTTTCTTTTGTTGGTGGTGAGTCTCTATATGCATGTGTAAGAAAGAGTGTGTGCACATGTATACACTGATGCCTAAGTTTAATAATGGGAATCTTCCTCAACTGGTCTTCCACTTTATTTAGTTAATTTAAAATCTCTCCCTCAAACACAGAGCTCCCTCTTATAGTTATAGAAAGGTAGTGAATTATTAGAGTAACCCCCAAAAGAGTTTAAAATGTTTCTTCAGGAACAGAAAAAAAGAACTTCAGTATGCAGAGATTTAATTTTGACACATTCATATCAAAGTTGGAATTAATTTTTCTTTTGTAGGTAATGGCAATAAAAAAGTTGATGGATGGGAAACAGTGTCCATAGGTTTTTATCTTATTACAGTGTATGAAATATGATTATTTTCTCAGAGTAGAATGTACTGTGGAGAAATGTATTTGATTTTAATCTAGAGGAAATGAATGTAGTGTGTAGACTATTATATACAGAGAATGACTTAATAATTATTGTTTCACTTTCTGTGTTTTCAGAATTAAAACTTACTCGAAGGGTTTTGTGAAATTCTTAAATGATTATAATATCTTATTCATCATCTATGCTTTTAATATCTGCAATATAAGTTTTAGTAGCCTGAGAGAAACAATTAATGAATCCCCCATGACCATGACTATTAAAACATTGAATTAAAACTCAAATTTTATAACTACCATTTAATGTATGAAATTTGGCTGGGTCTGGATGTATATACCTTTAAGTCCTGCATGCTAGAGGCAGAGGTAAGAGAATCTCTATGATTTTGATGCCAGCATACCCTACAAGTTATTTCTAGGCCAACCAGGGATATATATTGAGGATGTGATAGGGGAGGAAATGGCTCATTATTTAAGAGCACTTGTTGCTCTTTCAGAGTACTGGAGTTCAATTTCCAGCAAAGAAATTGGAAGACTTTCTATCACCTGCAACTTTAGCAGAAGTACATAAACACACACACACACACACACACACACACACACACAAACACACACACACACGCACACCCACAAATCATAAAATAACATTAAATAGAAAATTTAGGAAATGCAAAGAGAAAAATATTTCCATGTAAGCTAAAAATTATTTGAGAGGGGAAATACTGTGCTATGCTTGTCAAAAAAATATTTGGCTGGTCATGGTGGTGGATGCCTTAATTCCAACATGCTAGAGGCAGAGGACTGTAGTCATTGACAGTATTTATCACCTCTATCAATATTACATTCTACATATATTGGGAAATTCACCTTTTAGGAAAGGTATAACCATTTCTAATTTGTGGACAATTATTGGTATAGCCATGCATGGAATCACATCTAAGGTTGTCTTAGTTCTATGTGTAGATTAGATTATACACAAAAGTGAAGATTTGTAAGAATCTTTATATTATCTTTATACCTGTGGGGGAGAGAGCTGAACACCCAGAAGTGCTGACCATCCTGATACCTCAGGACAGACCGCTACTTCTGCCCATTCTGCCAACATTCCTGGCCCAAGAGAAAACTGCATAATACCTCTGGATACAGGAATATAGGAGCAGTCAGTGGTAGGAACCTGCTGGTTTCTGCCTTCACCCAGAACTGAACTCAACTGGTCCCACAGCTCCCTGCACCGAAATCCCATGAGGGAGAGAGCTGAAACCTCAGATGTGTGGACACTCCTGAGAGTTCAGTGGAGACAACTACTTTCTGCCCACATTCCTGACCCAAGAGGAAATCACTTAATGCCATCCATACCACTTTAGCACAGGGACCTAGGAGCAGTCACGGGTAGGATCCTTTAGGTTTCTGCCTGTACTGAGAGCTGGAAGCCAGTCTTTTCCTACACACCTACACACGTGAGAGCAGAGGTTAGACCAACTTTTCTGCTCCAAGCAACCTGCCTGGTGGACTCAGGACACCCAAAGGCAGAAGTCCTCTGGATCAGAACACTTCCAGTTGCTGGGTGTGCCTGGAACTGAACTGAACCTATCCCACTGCTCCCTGTACCCAAATCCTGTGGGGGAGAGGACTGGACCCTCAGAAGTTCAGGCACTGCTGAGAACTCAGAGGAGACAACTACTTTCTGCCCACATTCCTCAGCTGAAAGGAAATAGTCTAGTGCCATCTGTGCCCTCTGGGCACAGAGACCTATGAACAGTTGGGGGCAGGACCCTTTGAGTTTCTGCCTGCACCTAGAGTTAAAAGCTAGGAGCAAATACACATGTGATAGCAGAACTATCTGTCCACAGATCCAGCTGGAAGAAAACAGGTCTACAGGAGTGCTGACTCACAGGCCTAAGGAGGGTCAAGCCACTGTCAGAGACAGCAAGACAAGGTAATATCAGAGAAAACCTGATGGCAAGAGGCAAGTGCAGGAACCTAAGCAACAGAAACCAAAACTACTGGGTATCAAAATAACTCAAACAAATCAGTAGCCTTTCTCTACTCAAAGGATAAAGAAGCTGAGGGAAAAAAAACTAGGGAAATGACACCCTTCAAAATAGTAACAAATAATATAAAATACCTCAGTGTGATTCTATACAAGCAAGTGAAAGATCTATATAACAAGAACTTTAAGTCACTGTAGAAAGAAATTGGCGAGGTCTCAGATGATAGAAAGATCTTCAATGCTCATTGATTGATGGGATTGATATAGTAAAAACATCAATTTTGCCAAAAGCAATCCACAGAATCAATTCAATCCCCATCAGAATTCCAACTCAATTCTTCATAGAGTTAGAAAGAGCAATTTGAAAATTCACTGGAATAAATTAAAATCCAGGATAGCAAAAACTGTCCTCAACAATAAAAGAACTTTTAGGGGAATCAAGCAGTATTACATAGGAATAGTAATAAAATTTGCATAGTATTGGCACAGAGGCAGGCAGGTAGATCTGTGGAATAGAATGGAAGACCCAGATATGAACCCATACACCTATGGTCACTTGATCTTTGACAATGTTGCTAAAACCATACTGTGGATAAAAGATAGCTTTTTCAACAAATGGTGCTGTTTTAACTGGAGGTCAGCATGTAGAAGAATGCATATTGATCCATCCTTATGGCCCTATACAAAGCTTAAGTCGAAGTGGATCAAGGACCTCCACATAAACCCAGATACACTCAAGCTAATAGAAGAAAATGTGAGGAAGAACCTTGAGCACATGGGTCTTGGTGAAAATTTCCTGAACAAAATACCAATGGCTTATGCTCTAAGATCAAGAATCAAGAAATGGGACCTTATAAAACTGCAAAGCTTCTGTAATGCAAAAGACACTGTCATTAGGACAAAATGGCAGCCAACAGATTGGGAAAACATCTTTATCAATCCTACATCTGATAGAGGGCTAATATCCAATATATACAGAGAACTCAATAAGATAGACTCCATAGAGACAAATAACCCTATTAAACTAGGATACAGAGTTAAACAAAGAATTCTCAGCTGAGGAATATCATTTGGCTGAGAGGCACCTAAAGAAATGTTCAACATCCTTTAGTCATCAGGAAAATGCAGATCAAAACAACCTTGAGATTTCACCTCACAACAGTCAGAATGGCAAAGTTCAACAACTCAGTTGTTGACAGATGCTGTCATGGTTGTGGAGAAAGAGGAACACTCCTCCATTGTTGTTGGGCTTGCAAGGTGGTACAACCACTCTGGAAATCAGTTTGGAGGTTCCTCAGAAAATTGAACATTACATGACATGAGGACCCAACTATATCACTCCTGGGCATGTACACAAATGCTGTTCCAACATACAACAAAGACACATGCTCCACTATGTTCAAAGCAGCCTTCTTTATAACAGCCAAAAGCTGGAAAAAACCCAGATGCCCTTCACCAGAAGAATGGATACAGAAAATATGGCACCTCTACACACTGTTGTACTACTCAGCTACCAAAAACAATGACTTCCTGAAATTCATAGGCAAATGCATGGAACTAGAAAATGTGATCCAGAGTGAGGTAACCCAATCACAAAAAAAGAACCACACATGGTATGCATTTACTGATAAGTGGCTATTAGCCCAAAAGCTTGAATTACCAAGTTACAATCCACAGACTACATGCTCAAAAGGGAAGACCAAAATGCAGATGCTTCAGTCCTTCCTAAAAGGAGGACAATAATATTCATTAGGAGGATATATAGAGACAAAGTTTGGAGCAGAGTCTGAAGGAATAGCCTTTTAGAGCCTGTTCCACCTGGGGATAAGCCTATACATATACAGCCACCAAAACTAGACAATATTGATTAAGCCAAGAAGTCCATGCTTCAAATGTTATCCCCTTTCCCGGTTTCCCAACCATAAGCTTATTATCCCATCCCATTCCCCTTCTTTTATAAGGGTGTTCCTTCCCCACAAACACTCCCATTCCTGCCTACCCACCTTGATATTCCCCTACTATGGGGGGTAGCCTGATATAGATGTCTCATGAGAGGCTCAGGCACAGTCTCACAAATACAGAGGCAAATGCTAGTAGCAAACCATTGAACTGAGAACGAGGTCCATTTTGGAGGAATTAGAGAAAAGATAGAAGGAGTTGAAGGGTCTTGCAATCTCATAAGAACAACAATACCAACCAACCAGAGCTCCCAGGTAAATAACCACCTTCCAAAGAGTACACACGGACAGACCCATGGCTCCAGCTATATATGTAGCAGAGGATGACCTTGTTAGGCACCTTGGGAAGTGAAGTCCTTGGTCCTGTCAAGGCTGGACCCCACAGTGTTGGGGAATATGAGGGTGGGTAGGCAGTAAGGGGGGTGTTTGCGGAGGGGGGGACCCTCTTATAAAAGAAGGAGATGGGATAATGAGCTGGGAAACTGGGAAAGAGGATAACATTTGAAATGTAAATAAAAAATATCCAATAAAAATGAAAAAATATGAATTAAAAATGATATTGACTTTTAAGAATATTTTAGTATTATTGTGACATGGAAAAATTAAGAATGTCTTAGTTAATCAGAGTTGTACGCTTATAGATAGTTTTTCTTTTTATCCAGGGATTTACTAATTTAAATGTAATAGAATTTTGTTGGTTATAAAACTGGAAATTTCTCCTCTTTTGTCAGTATCCCTGTCTTTCTTGCTCCTTTACCTTGTTATGACTTTCCCAAAATTTGATCCATATTGCAGGGAATTCACTATACTGTTTTTTAAATGTTGATTTTCAGTCTCCTAAATATGAAAACTAAATTTATTCTCTCTCATTTCACAGTATTCTGTTACAGTAATAGAAAATAGTCTAAGACACAGCCCAAAGTGATAAAAACACTTACAAATATTCTTCAGCTCTTTTCTAAATCAAAGATAAATTATTTCTATTTTTATCCCTGTTGTACAGATATCAATCATTCATTTGTATGACCAGAGCAGCCTTTTGTCAATGGCTGATTTTACTTCATAAGTAATGCGAAATCCTACTGAGTACTCTGTTTGATGCCTGTGATTTCTGAGGTTTTTCACTCTGCCTGGTGGGAGCCTGAGTTATTTCTAGCTCTATATAAATTTTGAGAATTATTTTCTCTAATCCTTTTCAGTTGCTCTTTCCTATGCCTTCACTATTTTTTTACTGATCAGGATTCAAGTGACTACTCCCAGAGGACTTTTGATCATCTCCAGAGATTTTCTGTGTGCGGATTCTCTCTTTTCTATCCAGGCATGGATATTCATATTTGTGTTCAGAATTATAGTTTTTATATTCACATTGACAAGATACATACACTCCTTTTGGTGATCCTGTACATGTGTATCACTGATTAATTTCATTAAAAGCTAGTTTGGGGTAATCATATTTTGGTAGCTTCACCATTCTTTGACATGACTCCCCTAGCATCCTTATTTCTCATACTCTTGAAATTCTCATTGTCACTCATATACACACAAGTACTAACATACACAAACAAGTGTAGGAACGTATATTCTCAACTATTTCAAATAATATAGATAACTAATTTTTTCTTATTCCATCTTGACAACAAGTCCTTCATGAATTTGTGAAAACTGATATTTATGCTTTCTTTTCTGAAACACAATACCTATGTTTCACCTTTAATTTAACTTTCTTCAACGTGTGTGTGTGTGTGTGTGTGTGTGTGTGTGTGTGTGTGTTTTCCTGGTATATGCATGCTAGATTTTCTTATCTCTCTCCTGGACAAGTATGAGATAGAAATAAGTGCTTAGATTTTATATATTACCAGCATCCTTAAATTGAACCAAGAAGAAAAACATATGAACAAAAACAAAATAAAAAAATTAAATGCCTCAATTAATACATATATTGATAATAAAAGAACAAGAATAACAATCTGATGATTGAAACAAAATAATTTATATGTTTGGCTATTCATAGAAGAAAGAAAACCTTCCCTTGCTGAAAACAGTAACTGAGGTGTGAGGGGTTTGCCTCACTGAAAACTACTGACTCAACACTCACTTGTTTCTTTGGAGTTGGCCCTAGTGAAGTAAAAATGAGAAAGAGCTGTTGTTGAGCTAACTAAACCCCAAATATCAAGTAGGGGGAAAGCAAATGTCCTCAACAATTTCTTGTCATTTATAGATCATCTAGAAAAGTGGATGTAGAATTATCTGAGCAGGATAGGCAAAGTATTAATATGATTTTTATGTGTTTTCTGTGAGAATTACCTTAGGTAACATTCAAATAAATGTGACATTGCATATGAGATACCACTTAGTGTGTTGGTATGCAAAATGAAAAGCAATATCCACAGTGGACCACAAGGTATAGCTGAACTGTTTTGTAGTTTAGGCAAGTCTTTAGAAACAGATGGAAATATAGAAAAAAGTTCAGTTGGACTTGTGTGTGAACAAATTTAATCATTTTCAAACTTCTGCACTGCTGAGAGTCTTCCGTAGTATGCACATATAAACTGATTTATCCAGAAATAATGATAGTAATTTTCATTCTAAGTATAATACAAATGAAATTAAAATGATAAATCAATGTCCATTTACAAAACATAGCAGCGTATATGTTTGAAAACATGCAATTTTAAATTATTTCTCAGAGAATATTATGTTTTTTCATACTGCTAAAATTATTCAATAATTCTGGAATTTGTCCACTAAAACTATTTTTGGAATAATTTTATCTCCCTAAGAAACACAAGGCCTTGACTATAATTTATGCTGACTATATATCACCTGACCAATCATTCATATTCCATATGCTTTGAATGAATTTTTCTCTTTAAAATTAAATCCAGTCTTAATGGATAAATGTTTAAAGCTATTAGTATTCAAAAATCAAATATGCTTTTTAAAAATAAAACATTTTAAAGTAAACAACTTGAAATCTGTGTACACTCTTTCCATCCTGCTTTTTTTTCAAGTAGGCCATTTTAGATATTAGAAGCAAACATGTTTTCTTAGCATTTCAACGAATTATCATAATGTGCATATAAAGCAAAAGTTAAAATGTGATTTTGTACTTTAAAATTAGAATAGCATTTTCAGTCTATTACTAAGTAAATTGGTACATATTTTACATAAAAATAATTTAAATAAATTATACTCTCAACTATGTTTTCATTTTTTTTCTGTGACTGAGTTTCCAGGTTTATACTATAAACTATTTTCTTTGTATGCTGCATAGGAAAATAATTTTTACATATTACTTTTATTTTATTGTAATTACTGAAACATAATTGTCCATATCACCATGGGTGTTTTGCTTACTTCTATTCTCAGTACCTGTAGAGGACAGAAAAGTCTACGGATCCCCTGGAACTAAAATTACAAGTTGCTGTGAGCCTAAGTAAGAACCAGAGGTGTTAGATGATGCCAATAAAGCACATCTTCATGACACTACAAGCCTGACACACATTTTTAAAAAGAATAAGACTGTAACAGCAGGCACAAGTCTTGTACATGTTCAAACCAGACTAAAATCACAGCATGGAAAAGGAAAAGTACTCACAGTGTTCCATTCCTAACCATGAAGCTATTCATCATTACTACCTTCTGGGAGAGGGAAAATGATATTTTTTTCTGATGGAGTGACCACGCTCCAGTGTAAAGCTCATATTTAGAAGTAGTTGATCAATACAAAATAGTCTCTTCCTTTCCTTCTCCCTTTCTTTCTCCCTGTTCATCTCTCTGTTCCTCTCCTTCTCCCTTCCCTCCCCTCCCCTCTCTGTGAACTTTTTATTTTTGTTGTTGTTTTGGTAATTTTTTTTCTTTTTGTGTTGTTTGATCTATTGCTTTACAACTTTTTGTAGAAGGGAAGAAAGGTGAGGAGGGTGAGGGAGCACTTCAGAGAGGGGAAAGAACGTGATCAAAATATGTTGTCTGTAAGATTTTAAAATAATAAAAATATAGTTTAAAAAACTTTAATGGGGGATGTAGTGCAAAGGTAGAGAACATATGAAGCATGAAGGAGGCTCTGATTTTGATCCTCACTACTATAAAATACATAGAAGAAATTAAAAGAAATTGTTATGAGCTGCCATGGGAGTGTTGGGTATTGAACCTGGAACCTCTGTGATATTACCTGTTGAGCTATCTCTTCATTTTAAAGTTACCATATTAAAACTAAACATAAAATAAAATTTTACCCTTATTTCTTTGAATATACTTCATATTGGAATAAAAAGCATTTATTGTATGAATTTACATACTTATTCATGAATTGCTATGTGCTTTGTCTCCTTGTCTCCTTTTCAGCACCTTTCCATTAAAAATAGCTGTTGCTGGATGTCTTATGAAGAAGAAAGTTTATTTCTTGAAGCTCCAGAAGCTGGAAAATATAAGGCTAAGACACTAGCATTTGAAGAGAGCTTTATGTTTCATGTTAGCCCACAGTGGGCATCATATAGTGAAGAAAAACAAATACAAAAGGAATAAGACAATACTTGAGTGACAAATTCCAATATAGGTCTTTAAAAGGATATTACATTTTAGCAAGAATAATTCCTTGAAAATAGTTAAATCTAGGGCAGATGGAATTTGATTTTTAATGATTAAATTGAAATAAGAAAAATCTTGCACATTCTAGCACTTTTCAAGATCTTTAGCGACATCAAACAATAGTATCATTTTACAGTGTAGTCATTGTGGAAACATCTAAATAGAAAAGCAATTTCTTTAAAATTAATTTAGACTACAAGGAATATATAATTCTTGGGAGTCATTAAACTAATATATTTATAATCCATTTGGTAATCTCAAAAGAGCACTTCCATGTTTCTGCAAAATATTTAGCGTGCTTCTAGTAGACATTGTGCTGGAAGTCTACCTCTACCAAGTTTTTGATGAAATTAATGTGGGATTTAATACCTGAGATCCTGATATGTTAACATACTCTTAGCATAATATACCAAAGATTTTATTTGAAGTCTATGGTTCTTGTGCTATTCAATGTCCATATTCCTCTAATCAACGTTGTCATTTAAAATTTTTTCACTCAAATTGGTCCTGAATAGGAAGCCTTCTTCCTCATAGCTAGGTTTCATAGTAGCAGAAAAAAACTATATATGCTATAGAGGAAGAAATGTCAACAGCTTTACCAAGCCCTAAACCTTGTGAACTAAACTTAAGTCCAGTGTGGCAAGACATCCCTATGGGTACAATAGGGGCACAAATGTTAATAGGGTACTCAAGTACTTTATCATTGGATTTTAAGGCCTGTTACATAGGAGTAAAATGATTCCTGATAGTGTAAATCTGACCAATATAATGAATGTGGAGTTCACAGGCTCCAGAGATGAACATGCCACTGTTATCTTCTAAATGGACATAGCATCAGTCTAACAACATTTCCATCATCATTCCCCAAGTTTCTTTGTCCAGTGGGTTGTTGCTAGCGCAGAAATTGACAATTGATTATACTGTATATTAATTATGTTTCATTGGATTTCTCAGTCATAAATGGGGAAGATACATCCCACTTAGCTACAGCATATAACCAAAGCTCAGATATCATCTCTGAAGAGGAGCCAGTAAGTTTGGCAGAGCTAGAAATCAGAAAAGATTAGAACAAAAAGTGTGTTCTCCACCCTTTGTGACTGGTGTACTCCTAAACTCAGAATAACTGTGGTTGTCAGTCCAAAACCTACACAAAATCAAGCTAGACAGTATTCTAACACAGAAGTATAAAAGCTTATGAGGTTTCATTCCCAAACTAAGGACATTTTAACAACTGATGGCTTCTAAGGGGAGATAGTACACTGCTAAGGGTATGTCCTCAGGCAGACCACATATCACTGGATAACGCTACACTAGGAGAATATGGTCAAAGTAGCCTAGTTGTAATATTAAGAACAACAGAAGAAAACAGAGAACATGACGTTTGGAGTGAATAAGAAGATCAGTGTTAAGTTAAGGAGTTAGGGGTAGATGATATAAAAATGCAATTTATGAAATTCTCAAATGAGTCATAAAATATATTTAAAAATAAGTATATTTCTCTACACAGAGAATATTTCATAACACTTATTTAAACATAGTTTATAGAACTTACCACATTCTTTATATTTCTAATTGCATTTTGTGAAATGAACTGTTTTTACTGGTGAAAGCTGAATATGAAAAATCCACATGATGAAAAGAGAGGAGATAACAATTGCTGTGTGGCAACCGGGAAAGTCATCATCTACAAAATATTTTTTCTTCTGTGTTTCCTATGTGAATGGCCACTGAATTATGGTTTTGTTTGTAAGGTTGAATAGATTTTTTTATAATGTTCAAGGAAAACTTGAAAAATAGTAATGTTTTAAATAATCCATCTATATTATAGTTTGAGCTTTCTTGCATCACATAACTGATAATGTTTATCCACCTTGCCCATGTGCAAATATAACTAGTCTGATCCAGAGATACCGAAGAATATTTTTCTTATTACTAATATTATTTATTTGAGAAAATAAATGATCTGAATACACACACATATATATACATACATATACATATATATATACATATACATATACATATATATGCATGCTGAAGCAGTGGTGGGCTGTTTTCTCTCCAGTGGACTACATCATATGGCGGAGAGCTCTGCTTGCCTTACTGAGGAGAATTCAAGGGCATCAGGAGCACCAATATTAGACCCATCTCCACCAACATCTGCCTTCCAGATCCATATGGTGCTCAGCCAGCAGAAGTACAGAGCATATTGTTCCCTGAGTTCTTTTGTCAGACCCATGGCTCTGCCTGCCTCCTGCAGAAATCATGTCTTCATCAGATATTCAACAGACACCAGGGTCAACCAGATAGCTAAATCCAGCTGAAGAACACAATCAAGAGGAAACAGCAAAATGGCACCACCAGAGCCCAGACATCACATTATAGCAAGCCTTGGATATCCTAACAGAGGCAAAGCAGAACAACATCACATTAATTCCAGCCTTACCAAGGTGGTAGAGGCTTTTAAAGAAGAAATGAATAAATAACTTAAAATGCAAATAAAGCAAACAAGTGAAAGAAATGAATGAAATGGTTCAACACATGAAAATGAAAATAGAAGCAATAAAGAAAATAGATACTAAGGGAACTCTGGAGATGGAAAATATAGGGAAGAGAACAGGAAGAACAGATGCAAGCATTGCCAACAGAACATAGGAGATAGAAGAAAAAATTTCAGGCATAGAAGATATGATAGAAGAAATCAATATATTGGACAGAGAAAATGTTAAATTTAAAAGGTTTCTGACATAAAACATTCAAGAAATGAAGGACACTATGAAAAGACCAAACCAAAGAATAATAGGAAAAGAAGAAGAGTCCAGCTCTAAGGTCCATAAAATATTTTTTTTTCAAAAAAAAATCATAGAAGAAAATTTATCCAGTCTAAAGGAAGGGAAGCCTATAAATATACAACAAATATATTGGCACAAAGAAAAGAAAATCCTCCTACCACATAATGCCACTAAATGTACAGAACAAAGAAAGAATATTAGAAGCTGCAAGGGGAAAGGGGCAGACATATCCCAATTACACTTGTCTTCTCAGAAGAGACTCTAATGGACAGAAGGGCCTGTATAGGCATCTTCAAGATTCTAAGAGATTGTAGATGTTAGCCTAGACAACTATACCCAGCAAAACTTTTTTTAAACTGTAGTTTTTGTTTTGGTTTTCTTCAATTTTAAGATTTATTTATTTATTTTATATGTAAGTACATTGTAGCTGTTCAGATACAATAGAAGAGGACATTGGGTTCCATTACAGATGGTAGTGAACTCTATAAGAGTGCTGACACACAGGCTTACAGGAGGGTCAAACCACTGTAAGAGAGAGCAAGACAAGCAAACACCAGAGACAACCCAATAGCAAGAGGCAAGCTCAGGGACCTAAGAAACAGAAACCAAGATGACTCAGCATCAACAGAGCCAAGTTCTCCCAACAAAGAAATAGTGGATATCCAAACACACTTGAAAAGCAAGATTTGGATTTAGAACCACATCTTATGATAATGATAGAGAACTTTAAGGACATAAATAACTCCCTTAAAGAAATACAGGACAACACAGATAAACAAGTAGAAGCCCTTAAACAAGAAACACAAAAACCCATTAAAGAATTATAGGGAAATACAACCAAACAGGTGAAGGAATTGAACAAAACCACCCAGGTTTTAAAAATGGAAATACAGCAAATAAAGAAAGCACAAAGGGAGACAACCAAGGAGATAGAAAACTTAGAAAAGAGACCAGGAATCACAGATGCAAGCATCACCAACATAATGCAAGAGATAGAAGAGAGAATCTCAGGGGAGGCGATACCATAGAAAACATCAACACAAACGTGAAAGATAGTGCAAAATGCAAAAAACTCCTAGCACAAAAGATCCAAGGAATCCAGGACACAATGAGAAAATCAAACCTAAGGATAATAAGTATAGAAGAGATTAAAGGGCCAGTAAACATCAACAAAATTATAGAAGAAAACTTCCCTAACCTAAAGAAAGAGATGCCCATAAACATAAAAAAAAGGATACAGAAATCCAAATAGATAGGACCAGAAAAGAACCTCCTCTCATCACATAATAGTCAAAATACAAAATGCACAAAACAAAGAAAGAATATTAAAAGCAGTAAGGGGATAGGGTCAAGTAACATATAAAAGCAGACCTAGCAGAATTACACCAGACTTCTCACCAGAGACTATGAATGCCAGAAGATCCTGGGCAGATGTCATGCAGACACTAAGAGAACAGAAATGCCAACGCAGGTGACTGTATCCAGCAAAAGTCTCAATTAATTTATGTAGAGAAACCAAGATATGTAATGAAAAATCAAATGTACACAACATTTTTCTACAAGACCAGCCCTACAAAGGATAATACATGGAAAACTCTAACACAAGGAAGGAAAGTACACCTTAGAAATAGGAAGAAAGTAATCTCCTTGCAATGAAACCAAAAGAACAAAGACACACAAATAGGTTTCCACATCTAAGAACCAAAATGACAGGAAAAATAATCACTATTTTTTAAAATCTCTTAACATCAATAGACTCAATTCCCTAATAAAAAGACATAGACTGGATATGTAAAGAGGACCCAGCATTTTACTGCATACAGGAAACCTCTGTGACAAAATCAGACACTACCTCAGAGTAAAAGGTTGGAAAACAATTTTCTAAGAAAATAGCCCCAAGAAACAAGCTGGAGTAGCCATTCTAATATCTTTCAACCTAAGTTATCAAAATGATGAGGAAGGAAACTTCATTTTCATCAAAGGAAAAATTCAGTGAGATGAACTCCCAATCTTGAAAATCTATGCTCCAAATACAAGAGCACCTATATTTATAAAAGAAACCTTACTAAAGAAAGAAATTAAAGCCTTTTTAGAATTTAATGTATGAAGTCACAGCAGACCCAAACTTATGGGACACAATGAAAGCAATGCTACAAGGAAATCTCATAGCTCTGAGTGCCTCCAAAAACAAATTGGAGAGAGATTATATTAGGAGCTTATAAGCACACTTAAAAGCTCTCAAACAAAAAGAAGCAAATACACACAAGAGGAGTAGAAGACAGGACATATTCAAACTCAGGGCTGAAGTCACCCAAGTAGAAACAAAACGAAGTATACAAAGAATCAACAAAACCAGGAGCTTGTTCTTTGAGAAAATCATCAAGGTAAATAAATTCTTAGCCAGACTAAGCAGAGGGCAAAGAGAGTGTATCCAAATTAACAGAATCAGGATTAAAAAGGGAGACATAAAAACATCGAATCTGAGGAAATTATAAAACCATCAGATCTGACTACAAAAGCCTATATTCACCAAAACTGGAAAATCTGGATGAAATGGACAATTTTCTAGACAAATACCAGGTACCAAACTTAAATCAGGTAAGATAAACCACCTAAATAGTCCCATAACTCCTAAAGAAATAGAAGCAGTTATTAAAAGTCTCCCAACCAAAAAAAGGGCCAGAACCAAATGGGTTTAGTACAGAATTCTATCAGACCTTCATAGAAGATGTCATACAAATACTGTCCAAATAATTCTGAACACCAGGAACATTGATGACTTAATTCTATGAAGCCACAATTATGCTTACACCTTAACTACACAAACACTTAATAAACAGAACTTCAGACCAATTTCCCTTATGAATATTGATGCAAAAATACTCAACAAAATTCTCACAAACTGAATGCAAGAACACATCAAAACTATCATCCATCAGGATCTTTCAGCCCAGGGATGCAGGGATGGTTTAACATATGGAAAATGATCAAAGTAATCCACTATGCAAACAAACTCAAAGAATACAAACCTCATGATCATCTCATTAGATGCTGAGAATGCATTTGATCAAATTAAACACCCCTTCATGTTAAAGTCTTGGAAAGATCAGGAATTCAAGGCCCATACCTAACCATAGTAAAAGCCATATACAGCAAACCAGTAGCCAACAACAACCTAAATGGAGCGAAACTTGAAGCAATCCCACTAAAATCAGGGACTAGACAAGGCTGCCCATTCTCTCCCTACTTATTCAGTATAGTACTTGAAGTCCTTGCCAGAGCAATCAGACAACAAAAGAAAGTCAAAGGATACAAATTGGAAAGGTTGGAGCCAAAATATCACTATTTCCAGAGGTATACTTAAGTGTATTTAAGTGACCCCAAAAGTTTCACCAGAGATTTACTAAGCCTGATAAACAACTTCAGCAAAGTGGCTGGTTATAAATTTAGCTCAAATAAATCAGTAGCCTGATTCTACTCCAAGGACAAACAGGCTGAGAAGAAATTAAGGAAATGACACCCTTTGAAATAGTCACAAATAACATAAAATAGCTCTGTGTAACTCTAACCAAGCAAGTGAAACATCTTTATGGCAAGAACTTCAAGTCTCTGAAGAAAGATATTGAAGAAGATCTCTGAAGATGGAAATACCTCCCATGCTCATTGATTGGCTGGATTAATATAGTAAAAATGGCCATTTTGCCAAAAGCAATCTACAGATTCAATGCAATCTCCATCAGAATTTCAACTCAATTATTCATAGAGTCAGAAAGAGTAATTTGCAAATTAATTTGGAATAACAAAAACCCAAGGATAGCCAAAACTGTCCTCAACAATAAAAGAACTTCTGGGGGAATCACCATCCCTGACCTTAAGCAGTATTATAAGCAATAGTGACAAAAACCGTATGGTATTGGTACAGACACAAGCAGGTAGATCAAAGGAATATGATTGAAGACCCAGAAATGTACCCACACACCTAAGGTCCCTTGATCTTTGACGAAGGAGCTAAAACCATCCAGTGGAAAAATATAGCATTAAAAAAATGGTTCTGGTTCAACTAGAGGTCAGCATGTAGGAGAATGAAAATCAAATCATCTTATCACCCTGTCCAAGTGGATCAAGGACCTCCATATCAAACCAGATACACTGATACTATAGAATAAAAAGTGGGGAAAATCCTCTAACACATTGGTACTGGGAAAAATTTCCTGAACAAAACACCAATGGCTTATGCCCTAAGATCAAGAATCAACAATGGGAACACATAAAACTGCTAAGTTTCTGTAAGACAAAGGACACTGTCATTAGGACAAAACTGCAACCAGCAGATTGGGTAAAGATCTTTACCAATCCTACATCCAATAGAGGGCTAATATCCAATATATACAAAGAACTCAAGTTAGACTCCAGAGATTCAAGTAACCCTATAAAAATGGAGTACAGTGCTAAACAAAGAATTCTCAGGAACATCAAATGGCTGAGAAGTACCTCAAGAAATGTTCAACATGTTTAGCCCTCAGGGAAATGCAAATCAAAGCAAGACTGTGATTCTACCTCATACCAGTTAGAATGACTAAGATCAAAAACTGATTTGACAAAAGATGTTGGAGAGTATGCGGAGAAAGAGGGACACTCCTCCATTGTTGGTAGGATTGCAAGTTGGTATAACCACTCTGGAAATATGTCTGGAGGTTCCTTAGAATTATTGGACATTGTACTACCTGAGGACCCAGCTATACCACACGTGGGCATATAATCAAAAGATGCTCCAACATAACACTAAAGATACATGCTCAATTATGTTCATTGTAACCTTATTTATAATAGCCTGAAGGTAGAAAGAGCCCAGATGCCCTCCAACAGAGGAATTGATTCAGAAAATATGGTACATCTACACAATGGAGTACTACACAGTTGTCAAAAAAATGACTTCCTGAAATTCATAGGCAAATGAATTGAACTAGAAAGTATCATGCTCAGTGAAGTAATGCAATCACAAAAAAAAAAATCTAATGGTATGCACTCACTGATAAGTGGATATTAGCCCCAATGTTTGAATTACCCAAGATACAATCCATAGACCACATGAAGTTCAAGTAGAAGGATGACCAAGTGTGGATGCTTCTAGTCCTTCTTAAAAGGGGGAAACAAAAATCTTCATAGGAGGGGATATCCAGGAGACAAAGTTTAGAGCAGAGACTGATGAATGGCCATTCAGAGCCTTCCTCACCTGGGTATATAGCCACCAAAACTAGACAATAATGATGAAGCCAAGAAGTGGATACTGAAAGGAGCCTGGTATAGCTGTCTCCTGAGAGGCTCTGCAAGAGCATGACGAATACAGAGGTGAATGCTAGCAGCAATCCATTGAACTGAGAACAGGGTCCCTGTTGGAAGAACTAGAGAAAGGGTTCATGGAGCTGAAGGGGCTTTCAACCCCATAAGAACAACAATACCAACCAACGCCAGAGCTCCCAGGGACTAAACCACTACTCAAAGATTATACATGGACAGACCCATGGCTCCAGCTGCAGGTATAGCAGAGGATGGCCTTGTTGGACACCAATGAGAGGAGAAACACCTTGTTCTTGTCAAGGCTGGACATCCAGTGTAGGGAATATCAGGGTTCAGAGGTATGAAGGGGGTGGTTCGGGAGGTGAAACACCCTGATAGATGAAGGGGAGGAGGTGGGATAGGGGCTTGTGGATGGGAAACCAGGAAAGGGAATAACATTTATAAAAATTATCCAATAAAATAAATTTCTTTTTCTTCTGTCTTTTGTATGGGATATCACTTCTCTTATTCTGTTCTTAATTAGATATATTATTCACATTCTATGTGTTTTCATTTAGCTAACTTAGTATATACTACATTTGGGAGTTTTGTTATTGTCTTTTTTGTATTTTATTTTTATTTCTAGTTTAATATTGTCCATTTAACTTGTTAGCTAATTGCTAAACTTACTTTTTTATTTTGAATTTATTGCAATCTTACCACCTGATTTATTATAACTAAGAATGGCGATAGGTATCTTCAATGATTCATGGATGAGTAAATGAAGATAGAATAATGTAACCAACCTTTTGTACTCACTTTTTGCCGCTAATTACTATTTTTCTTTATAAACTGGTCTTTCCTTTTGCTTCATGTCTCCTTGGGAAGATAGTTTCACATCATTAAAAATTATACCCTTTAAAAATCATTTGATACTCACTGTATGCAATGAAACCCTTGACCAATTTGCTCTCTAAACTTTCCTGTGAATGAATCATCTCCACCTATATGCACATTGATTCATATTTAGAAGCATTTACTTATTACTTGTCTTCACATGCATGTGATCTCTATCTCCCTCTGGTGTCTGTCAGCTACACTGCAGTTTCACTGAAATAAGTGTACACTATACACCTCGTTCCTTTGTTTCCCAGCAGGTCATAAGATGGAATATAGCCCATATCCTGACCACAAGCTAAGACAAACAAGACAGATTCCCATTTATCAACAAGTCCCTGAAAAACTCAAACACTGGGCACATGCATGTTCCACTCTTCTTTTTCCCGTAGAAGAAGACCTCACTGAACTCTAAATACTCCTGTCGGTTATACCTTGATTCCTCCAAAACAGTAACACACATCTGATAACTTTTGGCTTTTAACAACACTCACAACTGTGGGATATTTCAGGTCTCATGAATGTCACACTGGCGATGAGAAGGAGACCCATCTAATGAGTAATCTCCCTAGATTTTGGATAGTGTTTTCTTTCTTTTCCTTCGGAAAGTGCTGGAACTCAGGTTTTTGCCGCTGTCACATGGAGCAATAATCAAGGGTGAAAATGATGATGTTCATGACTTCATAGTTTTCTGAGGTAAAGAAGCTACTTAACATTTATGAACTTCTCGTGAAATTTATATTCTATTATCCATTCTATGGATAATGTCTAAATGTGAGATATAACAGTCTGGACCATCTTAGTCTTTGATCTTGCTTTTATTTCTGTATTCCTGGTAATTTTTGTCCTTCTTCACATGCAATTACACAGAGAGAATATAGTAATAACATTAATAACATAAAATAATAATAATTAACAATGCTAATTATATATTATATATGTCAATCTAGTCTATTTTAGATGGGAACATGTGAGTAGTATTACTGTTGAATTTGTAAATGGAAGGCACAATGAGCAAAATCAGAAATACTTATATAGAAAAAATGAATACAGCAATGAAATGACTCCTGAAGACATACTGCTGAACTCATAAATCAAAATATTACTCATCCCTCATCATGTAATCATCATTACCACAGAGATGCATAAAAATATACAGTGATGGAGATATGTGTGTGTGTGCATAGTGATATAGTGTGTGTTTATGTGTGTCTTTGTGTGTTTGTGTGTGTGTGTTTGTGTGTGTGTGTGTGTGTGTGTAATAAAATTTCACTCTTAAAAATTTAGGGATCTATGATGAAGAAGTAGAAAAATTATAAGAACAAACGGACTTTACTGAAAAAATATATCCCAGACACAACAGGACTGAGACAAATATGAACTCATTGAGGCTGTAAACAACATATTAAGTATAGACAGTATTTTAACAGAATTATTACTGTTTAATACTGCATGCTTAGGGTATCTTCAACACTAATCACTATTTTATTTTATTTTTCTTTTATTGGATATTTTTATTTACATTTCCAATGTTATCCCCTTCCCAGTTTCCCCTCCAGAAACCTGCTATCTCCCACTGCTCCTATGAGGGTGCTCCTTGCCCTGACATTCCCCTACACCGGGGCATCGAGCCTTAACAGGACCAAGAGCCTCTCTTCCCATTGATGCCTACAAGGCTATCTTCTGTTACATATGCAGGTGGAGCCATAGGTCCCTCCATGTATACTCTTGGAATGGTGGTTTAGTCTATGGGAGCTCTGGGGGTTCTGGTTGGTTGATATTGTTTTCATTTTATGGGGTTGCAAACCCCTTCAGATCCTTCAGTCCTTTATCTAACTCCTCCATTGGGGACCCTATTCTCAGTTCAGTTCAGTGGTTGGCTGCAAGCATCTGCCTCTGTATTTGTCATACTCTGGCACTGCCTCTCAGGAGACAGCTTTATCAGGCTCCTGTCAGGGTTCACTTCTTGGCATCCACAATATATTCTGGGTTTGGTGGCTATATATGTGAAGGATCCCCAGGTAGGGCAATCTCTGCTCTACACACTGTATCGATATTCTCTCATGTGAGTATTTTTGTTCCTCCTTCTAAGAAGGACTGAAGCATCCACACTTTGTTTTCCTTCTTCTTGAGCTTCATGTGGTCTTTGAATTGTATTTTGGGTAATTCGAGCGTTTAGGCTAATATCCACTTATCAGTGAGTACATACCATGTATGTTCTTTTTTAATTGGTTTAGTTCACTCAGGATGATATTTTTTGTTCCATCCATTTGCCCAAGAACTTCATGAAGTCATTGTTTTTCATAGCTGAGTAGTACTCCATTGTGTAAATGTATCACATTTTCTGTATCTATTCCCCTGCTGAAGGACATCTGGGTTTGTTCTAGTTTCTGTCTATTATAAATAACGCTGCTATGAACATAGTGGAGCATGTGTTGTATCCTGGAGCATCTTTTGGGTATATGCCCAGAAGTGGTATGCCCTTCAGCAGTACCATGTCCAGTTTTCTGAGGAATCTTCAGACTGATTTCCAGAGTGGTTATACCAGTTGGCAATTCCACCAACAATGGAGGAGTGTTTCCCTTTCTCTACATCCTCTACAGCATCTGTTGTCACCAGAGTTTTTGATGCTAGCCATTCTGACTAGTGTGAGTTGGAATCTCACTGTTGTTTTGATTTGCATTTCCCAAATGACTAAGGATGTTGATTTATTTGTGCTTCTCAGTCACTCTATATTCCTCAGATGATAATTCTTTTTTTTCACCTCTGTACCACATTTTAAAAAGGATTATTTGATTCTCTGGAGTCTAAGTTCTTGAGTTCTTTGTGTATATAGATGTAGTAGTATCAGTTGGTTGGTTGCTGGTTTGTCCTAATGACCTAAGGGACAGAAACCAAGGCCACTTGGCATCATCAGAACCCAGTTTTCCCACCACAGCCAATCTTGGATACCTTGACACACCAGAAAAGCTAGATTCTGATTTAAACATCACATCTCATGACGATGATGATGATGATGATGATGATGATGATGATGATGATGATGATGATGATGATGTCAGAGGACTTTAAGAAGGACATAACTCCCTTAAACACAAGACTTTTCAACAGAGACTATGAAAGCTAGAAGACCCTGGCCAGATGTCATACAAACCCTAAGTATAGACAAATTTAATTTAGCAACATGGCTGCTCTGGCAAGAGACCATATCCAAAGACCCTCTATTTCAATGGCATAGGTGGAATGCATACATACCACCCCTTCAATCCTTCTGACTCAAATACAGATACGTGTTTAGTGCACATGCTTAATCCAAAACAATGAAAGTAAAGTTAGTTTGTTGAAAGATTCAGCCATATTGAAAAGTGACATTTAATTGTGAAGAAGACGGAGTGATGAATCAGGGAAAGATTTATCATAATGGGTTGATAGGATATGCCAAACTCTCAAAAGAACAGACAGCAAAGAAAGGCTACTTTAGATCAGCACAGGGAAAAAAAGAGTAAGTTTAATTTACTGCATTGGAGTTCATTCTTTTCAATGCAGTTCACCGTGGAGTACAGTTGCATGGAGAAGAGGTAATGACATTTTGATGAGTTCATTCATGAATTCTTGCAGTTTTTATAATCTAGGAGTTATGTGTGCATTAGAAGAAGCTATTGAAGTCAGAGAATAAAAAGAAATCAGAAGATTAGAACAAATGGCCAAAGTTAGTTTATGGCCAAGCACAGCAATTCAGTGAGAAGCCAGTTTGAATCAATCAGTTTTTAGAAGAGTTTTGAGACAGAACAACTAAGTTGAACCAGTCTGCCACAGTTTAGAAAGAACTAGGTAGGGTGATCATATTCAACAGTAAGCCTCAAATATGGCAATCACATCTGGCAAATAAAGGATAATTGTACATCTCATCCTTTCTTCTAAGGAAATAAAGGACATTTACTGTTACACATAAGACTTATACAAGCTCAAAACAGGTGAAATCCTGCATAAAGAAAGCAAAATGAACAATGCAGGACACTCAAGTGAGATAGCCACACCCCAAACCCCTGTTTGCTCAGAACTCAGCAGGCCCAGCAGCTATGAGCTGCCAGATCCTGCCCTATCAGATCTCCATCTTCTTTTTGGTTTATATTTCTACTTTCAGTCAAGGATCTGCAACCCAATTCTTAGCCTACTGCTCTGCCTGCCTTTTGAGGGGACAAGTCCCGGAGGCTTACTACTCCCAGGGACTAAAATGTCAGCCAGCACCAGAAACAGATGACAAAAAGGAAGTGTAAGACATGAACATAATCAATCAAAACCAATGCAATATTGCTCCAACAGAAACCAGCTCTTTTACCACAGCAAGCCCTGTGACCTTAAATCTCATTTCATGAAGATGATAGAAGTTGATAAAGTAGATATAAATAAATCCCTTAAAGAAATACTGAAAAAAATCAAATAGGTAGAAGCCCTTAAAGATAAAACAAATAAAACCTTAAAACACAGATATATACAATCAAATAGGTAAAGAAAATTAATAAAATAGTCCATGTCCTAAATTTGGAAATAGAAGCAAAAAAGAAAACACAAATGGAGGCAACCCTAGAGTTGGATATCTTAGGAAAATGAACAAGAACTACACATGCAGGCATTACGAACAGAATACAAGAGATGGAAGAGAGACTCTCAGGTGGAAGAGATAAATAAGTTGAAACTTCAGTCCAAAAAGGGCCAACTGCAGAAAGTTCTGACTCAAAACATCCAGGAAATTTCAAACCTTGTGAAAAGAATAAACATAAGAATAAGAGGAAGAGAAGGTAAAGATTCCCAGTTCAAAGGGCCAGAAATATCTTCAACAAAATCATAGAAGAAAACTTCCTTAACCTAATTAAAGAGATGTCTATAAACATAAAAGGAGCTTACAGAACAAAAATAGTTTGGACCAGAGAAGAAAATTAAACTGTCACATAATAATCGAGACACTAAGTATATGGAACAAAGAAAGAATATTGAAGCTGCAAGGAAAAATGCCAATTAAAATATGAAGGCAGGCCTATTAGAATTATACCTGACTTCACAACAGAGAATCTAAAATCAGAAAATCATAGACTATTGTCTTGCAGATCTTAAGAGACCACAGATGCCAGCCCAGACTACTATACCCAGCAAAAATTTCAATTACCATTGATAGAGAACCAAGATATTCCATGACAAAACAAAATTTAGATGATCTCTCTCTACAAATTCAGCCCTACAGGTATGAGAGGATTCTCCACTAAATCTCAGAGGAAGTAGGCCACATAAAAGGTAAGAAGCCATGTAGCACACATAGAATAGTATAAATGAGATTATTTATGATCTAGCTGGGCAGAAAGCACTGCATAATGCCATAAGCATTAAAAATAATAAATAAGGCACTGTGACATTATTCAGGAGCTAAGGCAGAGGCAGAAAAGCCCACACCAATGTAACAAATGGCACACCCAACATGGAGAATATATAAATCCAACTTTAGAGAACAAGATAAAGCCCAGGCTGGCAAGGCAGGGAACAAACGCATCCTAGAGCAAATTTCTAGCTGAGTAGAAGGTGGACCTTTTAACTGAGAGTACTCACACCCTCTGCTGAGGAACAGAACAACACTAAGCTGGGTGCTTCAACAGGTGCACACTACAGCCCAGGGAAATGAGGATATGCTCTTAGTAAAGCCTGTAGCTGTTCAGAGGTGAGCTGAGAGACTGAGATCAGCCTGCATTGTTTAGGCAAGAGGAGTGGCTTCTTAAGAGCTCCCTTAGTGCAATGAGGATTAGTCATCATGCTACTCTGTGACCTGAAGCTCATAGCCAGAACAAGTGTCAGTGTGCTGTTGTACGAAGTCACCTTTTCAGAATGTGTGGAAGTCAGAGGGCCAGCCCAGTCCAGTGTGGCAGGGCACATGGACTCTCAGGTGTAAGCCTGTAACTATCCAGAGTCCTGCAGAATAAGCTGCTATGCAAAGTGGGGTGGGTCCAATAGCCTGTGCTATGTTCTAGCTGAACAGCAGAGACATTTTCGATGCCAGTTACAGACACATGGAGATGGTGGAAAGCTGAAAAGTTGTCAGACTTGGTAAGGCACATGGGGAGTTTTTTTTAAAAAGGAAATACAGAGACAAAGTGTCTAGCAGAGACTGAAGGAAAGGTCATCCAGAGATGGCTCGACCCGGGGATCCATCCCATACACTGTCAGCAAAACCAGACAATATTGCTGATGCCAAGAAGTGCATGCTGACAGGAGCCTGATATAGCTGTCCCCTGAGAGGCTCTGCCAGAGCTTGATAAATACAGAGGCAGGTGCTCACAGCCAACCATGGAAGTAAGACCAGGGCTCCTAATGGAGGAGATGGAGAAAGGACTGAAGGAGCTGAAGGGGTTTCAACACCATAGGAAGAACATCAATATCAATGGACCAGATCCCCCAGATCTCCCAGAGACCAAACCACCAACCAAAGAGTACACATGGAGGGATCCATGGCTCCAGCCACATATGTATCAGAGGATGGCCTTATCAGGCATCAATGAGAGGAGAGGCCCTTGTCCCTGTGAAGGTTCATCCTCCCCCCACCTCCCCTCCTTGTGTAAGGGAAAGCCAGGGCAGGGAGTTGGGAAGGAGTGGATGGGTCAGTAGTTGGGGGAATACTCTCATAGAGGTAGGGGGAAGGGGAAGGGGAAGGGGAAGGGATAGGAGTACTCCAGAGGGGAAATTGGGAAAGGGAATAACACTTGAAATGTAAATAAAGAAAATGTTGAATTAAAAAAAAGAAACAAAAAAAGACATGTTTATTTGTAGACTGTCTTTACCAAAGATATTATACTGAACCATAGGCTGGCTATCAACACAAGCAAGGGAATGATTACTGAAATCATTAACTGAAAATCAGTTAATCATACAGAAGTTTCTCTTAAAGAATATTTCTACCTTATGTGTTAGAAATTGTGTGATATATGTCCTTTATATCAATGAATTTATAAAAATGTATTCTACTCTCTCCTATGAATGGCAATGGAAGTGAAAACAAACTGGAATGGCTAAGATAGGAAAGCCTTTGGAAGATGAACAGAGGCCAACCGATTTCTATAAAAGAAACATCTGGATGGAAATGGAGGTGGAGAGGGACTCAGAGGAGTAGGCGTAGGGGAAACTGTAATCAGAATATATTGTATAAAAATCAATTTTTAATAAAAGTAAAAGAAAAAGAGATAAGTAAACAAAATAAAACAAAACAAAACATAAGGAAAATGCAAAACACAATCACAGAGGGCATTTGGATTCTCTATAATTTTGTTGTGCTTGTCATCCTGCAAATAATTATTTTTTCAATAATGATCACAATTTTATACTTTAAAGAAAGATCAGAAGAAAAGCAGAGTTAGATAAGGAAAGGTCTGAAGAAAAGCCTTGGTAAATTGCAAACAATAGAAGAAAATTTGGACAGCCCTTTGGATCATGAAATTCCAAATAAACACAATTGAAAGCCTACAGCACCTCCTGCTGACAAGATTGCAGAAAGGCAGGCTGTATCTGTTAATAAAAAAATGATTTTTCCAGTTGCTAAGGGAATTTGATAGAGATGAGAGAAATGCACAGGTTACTAAGAATTCACGTGGCAGCCTATGGAAGCACAAAATTTAAAGAGAATTGAGGAAGCAGTAACAATCTATGAATATATTCACCCTATAAAAAACAGATACTTAATACATGGGTCATAAAAATTGTATAGTTCCAAAAAGTAATTTAGAGATTTGATGACAGTCATCTTACACCCTTTCCCTCAATGACCATGGCTAACATGGTAGAAAGATGAGAATGCAATTATGGAGCAATGAAATAAGACTAGAGTAATTGATATTATCGGTGATCAGTTGCTAGGTGAAGGTCCATAGTCTCATTTAAGAATACAAATTATCCTTGATGATGCCATCCTACAACAATGCCATAAAATAGGTTTAAATTCTTGGGACAAGGTCGAACAACAGGGACAATCTAAATCATTTACAAAGATAACACAGGGTTCAAATTAATCTTTCACTGACATTTTACAAAGATTAACTACAGCTCTAAATAGAGCAATATCAGATCCAACTGCTAGAGAAATTTAAATTGAATTGATTTTCAGGCCCTTTTTATGAATGGATAAAATTGCTTCGGATATAGAATCTAATGCACACAATTCAGTTCTATTTGAACTAACAATTACAGACGATATATAAACTCAAAATGCCCACAGAGATGGCTATGAAAAATCAGGTCATTCCCTATCATTCCCTAAAGGACTGTAGAAAAATAGTTCCTACGGATAAAACTTCTGTAGTAGTACTAGTAGTAGCAGCAGCAGCAGCAGTAGTAGTAATAATAGTAATACTACTACTACTACTACTAATAATAATAATAACAACAATAATAATTCAGGGAGAAAGTTCACTATAAAAATAGAAGATATGTAAGGAATAGAAATAAGGCTCATGAATATATGTCATCCAAAGATATTTGAGGCAATGCCTTAATGTTGAAAACTGGCTAAAGGTCCTCGCTCAAGATCCAACAATAAACACAAGTCATTAATTTCCTGTCCACCAAGGAAGGACTGTTCTGAAAAACAACTAGAGAAGTTAAAGCCTGATAGGACAATCAGAGTTGCTGAAAAAGTCAATAAACCATTTAGTGGAGATAGAGCAGCTCCTATGTATAAAACAAGATATTTTAAGTATACCACAAAACAGGTATTTTGGCAAACTGCTATAAATAATAAAAGACCAAATTTAAAATTACTGTAAGATGGAATCGGCATTGAAGGACTAATGGATGCAGGAGCTTATGTAACAATATTTTCACAAGAGTACTGGAATCCAATCCACCCAAAGTGTATCTACAGGGCTCCTAGGAATTGGGATATTCTCAGATAAAACAAAGTTTTAAATGGATTAAATCCACAGAACCAGAAGTTTAAATAGGAAAATTAAGGCTATATGTAGGTAGTATAGCCATAAATCTATGGAAAAGTGATGTACTGCAACAATGGGAAGTACAGATTAGCATTGCTCTAAATGTTTTTAAAGACAGGCTGTAAAAGAGATGTTCCTAATAGAGAAACAAACATTATCAAAGAGAGTTATAGACTGTCCATAAGCAGGATAAATAGAGATTGACTCTTCAACCTTATATGAAGGAGCCACTGCTGGTAGATTGACTTCATTATAACTAAAATGGCAAACTAGCAGTCCTGTGTGAATAGGACAATGGCCTGTGATGGAAGAAAAGTTGTAAACACTATACTAGCTAGTCCAAGAGAAGCTGGAGGCCTAAAATATAGAAGAGTATACTACCCTCAGAATTCTTTTATATTTGATGTTAAAAAAGAAATAGGAAAAATGTAACATGCTAACACATATGAGAGCAATTAATAAAATCATTCAGGGAATGGATTCTTTACAGCCTAGAATCCTATTGCCTTCCTTCCTTGTTAACTAAGGTATGACCTATTATAATGATTGATTTAAAGATTGCCTTTTCAAAGGCCATCCAGAGACCAGCCCAACCTAGGATCTATCCCATTTGTAGGCAGAAAACGCTGATACTATGCCATGTGTGCTTAAAGAAAGGAGCCTAGCATGGCTGTCCTCCGAGAGGCTCTACCAGCAGCTGATTGAGACAGATGCAGATCCTCAGTTAACCATTGGTCTGAATCTGGGACCCTCAATGGAAGAATTAGAAGAAGGACTGAAGAAGTTAAAGGGGATTGCAAACCCATAGGAAGAAGAACAATTATCAATTATCTTGGACACTTCAGAGCTCCCAGAGGCTAAGCCACCAACCAAAGAACATGCATGGTCTGGTCTAAGGCCCCTGCTATAGAGACAGCAGAGGACTGCTTTGTCTGACATCAGTGGGAAAGGATGTGGCTAATCCTGTAGAATCTTGATTCTTCGGGAAGGGGGATGATAGAGGGATGAGGTGATAGTTGAGTGGGTGGGTAGTGGAGCACCCTCTGGGAAGCAATGGTTAGAATAGTGTAGGAATGGGGGCAACATTTGGAATGAAAATAAAATAATTAATAAAAAAAGAATGGGAGATTTCTGCCTCCACCTAGAGCTGTGCGAGTCCCAAAGCTCTCTGTACCCAAATCTGATGAGGAAGAGAGCTGGACTCTTAGAAGTGCAGAAAATTGGGAGAGCTCAGTGGACACCACCATTTCTACTCAAATACCTGGCCCAAGAGGAACATCACTTAGAGCACCCTAAACAGAGGAACCTAGGAACAGTCAAGGAGAGGACACTTAAGATATCTGACTGTTCCAAGAGAGGAAAGCCCGTCACCAGGAGCTCTGACACACCTGAGAGCAGAGGTAGGACCATGAATTCTGCTCCAAGGGACACATCTGGAGCCCTCGGGACACACACAAACCCAAAAACAGTCTGGGACAGGACCCTACTGTTTTCTACCTATGCCTGGAACTGACCTGGTCCTACAGCTCTCTGTATCCAGATCCTGTTGGGAGTAAGCTGGTCTCCTGGAGTGCAGATATACAAGTTCACAGGAGGATCAAGCCACTGTCAGAGACAGCAAGACCAACTAACACCAGAGACAACCAGATAGCAAGAGGAAAGTGCAGGAACCTAAGCAGCAGAAACCAAGACTACTTGTCATCATCAGAGCCCAGTTTTCCCACCAAACCAAATACTGGATATCCAAACACAATGAAAAAGCAAGATTTAGATTTAAAATCACATCTCATGATGCTAAGAGAGGACTTTAAGAAGGACATAAATAACTCACTCAAATACAGGACAACACAGGTAAACAAGTAGAAGCCCTTAAAGAGGAAACACTAAAATCCCTTAAAGAAGGGAAAAGCACAACCAATCAGGTAAAGGAATTGAACAAAACCATCCAGGATTTAAAAATGGAATGAGATACAATAAAGAAATGAAAAAATGGAGACAACCCTGGAGATTGAAAGCATAGGAATGAGATGAGTCATAGACGCAAGCATCATCAACAGAATACAAGAGATAGAAGAGAGAATCTCAGAGCAGAAGATACTATAAAAAACATTGACACAACTGCCAAAAAAATGTAAAACACAAAAAACCTCCTAATCCAAAACATCCAAGAAATCCAGGACACAATGAAAAGATCAAGCCTAAGGATAATAGGTATAAAAGCGAGTGAAGATTCCTAAATTAAAAGGTCAGTAAATATTTTCAACAAAATTATATAAGAAAACTTCCATAATGTAAAGAAAGAAATGCCAATAAACATACAAGAAGCCTACAGAACTCCAAATAGCTAGGACCAGAAAAGATATTCCTCCTGTCGCATAATAGTCAAAACACCAAATGCACAAAACAAAGGAGAATATTAAAAGCCATAAGGGGAAACAGTCAAGTAACATATGAAGGCAGATTAATCATAATTACACCAAACCTCTCACCAGAGACTATGAAAGTCAGAAGATCCTGGACAGATGTTATATAGACCCTAAGAGAACTCAAATGCCAGTCCAGGCTAATATGTCATGCCAAACTCTCAATAAACGTAGATGAAGAAACAAAGACACTCCAAGATAAAACCAAATTTATGCAATTTTTTCAACAATTGAATGCTATAAAGGATAATAGAAAATTTCAACACAAGGATGGAAACTACACTGTAGAAAAAGCAAGAAAGTAATCTTCTTGAAACAAACCCAAAAAAAGAAAGCCACACAAACATAATTTATCCTCTAATAAACAAACAAAAAAACAAAACAGGAAACAACAATCACTATTCCTTAATCTCTCTTAACTTCAATGGATTCAACTCTGCAATAAAAAATGTAGACTAACAGATTGAATATGTAAAGAGGACCCAGCATTTTGCTGCATACAGGAAACACACCTCAGTGTCAGAGACAGACACTACCACAGAATATAAGGCTGGAAAAATTTTGCAAGAATGATCCCAAGAAACAAGCTGGAGTAGCCATTGTAATATAAAAAAAATCAACTTTCATCCAAACGTTATCAAAGAAGATAAGGAAGGACACTTCATACTCATCAAAGGAAAAATCTACCTAGATGAATTCTCCCTCCTGAGTACCTATGTTTCAAATGCAAGGGCACCTACATTCATAAAAGAAAGCTTACTTAAGCACACATTGTACCTCACACAATAATAGTAGGAGATTTCAAGACCCCACTCTCATCAGTGAACAGATCATGGAAACAGAAACTAAACAGAGACATATAGAAACTAACAGAAGTTATGAACAAAATGGATTTAACAGATATTTATAGAACGATTCATCCTAAAACAAAAGAATATACCTTCTTCTCAGTACATCATGGTACCTTCTCCATAAAGTCTATCACAAAACAGGCCTCAACAGATACAAGGAGATTGAAATAAGCCAATGCATCCTATCCTATCACCATGACCTAAGGCTTGTCTTCAATAAAAACAATAATGACAGAAAGCCCACATATGCATGGAAGTAGAATAATGCTCTACTCCATGATAACTTGGTCAAGGAAGAAATAAAGAAAGAAATTAAAGATTTTCTAGAATTTAATGAAAATGAAGATACAACATTCCCAAACTTATGGGACACAATGAAAGCAGTGCTAAGAGGAAAACTCACAGCTCTGAGTGCCTATAAAAAGGAACGGGAGAAAGAATATGTCCCCAGCTTGATAGCACACATAAAAGCTCTAGAATAAAAAGAAATAATTAAGCCTAAGAGGAGTAGAAGGCAGGAAATAATCAAACTCAGGACTGAAATCAACCAAGTAGAAACAAAAAGAACTCTAGAAAGAATTAAAAAAAAAATCAGGAGCTGGTTCTTTGAGAAAATCAACGAGATAGATTAACCCTTGGCCAGACTAACCAGAGGTCACAGAGAGTGTATCCAAATTAACAAAATCAGAAATGAAAAGGGAGACATAAAAACAGAATCTGAAAATATTCCAAAAACCATCAGATTCTACCACAAAAGCCTATATTCCGCAAACCTGGAAAATCTGGAGGAAATGAACAATTTTTCAGACAGACAGCTGGTAGCAAAGTTAAGTCAGGTCAGGTAGACCATACAAATAGTCTCATAATTCCTAAAGGAATAGAATCTATTAAAATAATAATAATAATAATAATAATAATAATACAAGTTATTAAAGTCTCCCAACCAAAAAAGTCCAGGAATAATTGGTTTAGTGGAGAATTCTATCAGTCCTTCAGAGACATTATACCAATATTGTCTAACCTAGTCCACAAAATAGAAATAAACCTATCCTATCCTATTCCTTCTATGAAATCAAAATTATTCTTATACCTAAACCAAACAATGACCTAACAAAGAAAGAGAAGTTCAGACCAATTTCCCTTATCCATATCATCACAAAAATAATCAATAAAATTCTCACAAACTGAATCTAAGAACACATCAATACAATTATCCAGCATGACAAATAGGCTAGGGATGCACAGATAGTTCAATATATGGAAATCGATCAACATAATCCACTACAAAAACAAACTCAAAGGAGGAGAAACATTATCATCTCATTAGATGCTAAGAAAGCATTTGACAAAATTCAACAAGTCTTTATGATAAAAGTCTTGGAATGATCAGGAATTTAGTGCCCATACCTAAACATAGTAAAAGCAATATACAGCAAACCAGCAGTTAACATAAAACCAAATGGGGAGAAACTTGAAGCAATCCCACTAAAATCAGGGACTAGACAAAGCTGTCCACTCTCTCCCTACTTATTCAATATAGCACTTGAAGTAGTAGCCAGAACTATCAGAAAACAATAGGAGGTCAAAAGGATACAACTTGGAAAGGAAGAAATCAAAGTATCAATATTTACGGATGATACGATATTATACTTAAGTGACCCCAAAAGTATCACCAGAGAATTACTAAGCCTGAAAAGGAACTTCAGCAATGTGGCTCGATATAAATTTAACTCAAACAAATCAGTAGCCTTTCTCTACTCAAAGGATAAACAGGCTAAAAAAGAAATTAGGGAAATGACAACCTTCACAATAGTCACAAATAATATAAAACTCCTCAGTGTGACTCTATCCAAGTAAGTGGAAGATCTATAGGTCAAGAGCTTTAAGCATCTAAAGAAAGAAATTGAAGAAGATCTCAGAAGACAGAAAGATCTCCTATGCTCATGGATTGGCAGGATTGATATATTAAAAATGACCATGTTGCCAAAAGCAATCTACAGATTCAATGTAATCCTCATCAAAATTCTAACTCAGTTCTTCATAGAGTTAAAAAGAGCAATTTGCAAATTCATTTGGAAAAACCAAAAACTCAGTATAGCAAAAACTATGCGCAACAATAAAAGTGCTTCGGGGAGAATCACCATACCTGACCTCAAGCTGTATTACAGGACAATAGTGATAAAAAGTCTGTGGTATTGGTACAGAGACAGGCAAGTAGATTAATGGAATAGAACTGAAGACCCAGAAATAAACCCACACACCTATGTTCACTTGATAATTGACAAAGGAGCTAAAACCATGCAGTGGACAAAAAGATAGCATTTTCAACAAATGGTATTTGTTCAACTGGAGGTCAGCATGTAGGAGAATGCAAATTGATCCATTCCTATCTCCCTGTACAATGCTCAAGTCCAAATGGATCACATAAAACCAGATACTCTCAAACTAAGTGAAGAAAAAAAGTGTGGAAGAACTTCTAACACATGCGCACTGGATAAAATTTCCTGAATAGACCACCAATGGCTTAAGCTGCTCTAACCTCAGTAATAAGCATATGGGACCTCATAAAATTGTGAAGAGTCTCTAAGTCAAAGAACAGTGTCATTTGAACAAAACAACATCAACAGATTGGGAAAAGATTTTTACTAATCCAACATCAGATGAATGGTTGTTATTTAATATACACAAAGAACTCAAGAAGTTTGACTTCAGAGAATCAAATAACCCTATTAAAAATGGGGTAGAGAGCTAAATAAAGAGTTCTCAGGTTGGGGATTTAGCTCAGTGGTAGAGCGCTTGCCTAGCAAGCGCAAGGCCCTGGGTTCGGTCCCCAGCTCCGAAAAAAAAATTAAAAAAAAAAAAGAGTTCTCAGCTGAGGAATATCGAATGGCTGAGAAGTACCTAATGAAATGTTCTACTTCCTTAGTCATCAGGGAAATGCAAATCAAGACAACCCTGAGATTCCACACCACACCAGTCAGAATGGCTAAACTCAAAAACTCAGATGGCAATAGATTCTGGTGAGGATGTGGAGAAAGAGGAACACTCCTCCATTGTTGGTGGAATTCAAGCTGGTGCAAGAACTGTGGAATTCAGTCTGGAGATTTTTCAAGAAAATTGCACATGGTATTATCTAAGGACCCAGATACCTTAGGAAAAAACGTTTGATGAAGTAAGGAAAATTTTGCTTTGTTGAGGATTACAAATTGCTCCTAAAAAATACAAAGAGATTCAGAGCAGGTTATTTATAATAGCCAGAAACTGGAAAGAACCCAGATGCCCTTCAACAGAGGACCGGATACAGACAATATGGTACATCTACACAATGGAGTACTACTCACCTATCAAAAACAATGACTTCATGAAATTCACAGGCAAATGGATGGAACTAGAAGATATCATCCTGAGTGAGGTAACCCAATCACAGAAAAACACATATGGTATGCAGTCACTGATAAGTGGCTATTAGCCCAAAATCTCAAATTACCAAAGATACAATCCACTGACCACATGAAGCTCAAAAAGGATGACAGAAGTCCTAATGCTTCAGTGCTTCTTAAAAGGGAGGACAAATATATTCATAGGAGGGAATATGGAGGCAAATTTTGGAACAGAGACTGAAATAATGGATATTCAGAGCCTGTCCCACATGTGCCCCATACATATACAGCCACCAAAACTATATAAGATTGATGAAGGTAAGAAGTGCATGTTGACAGGAGCCTGATACAGCTGTCTCCTGCGAGACACAGGCAGAGTATGCCAAATACAGAGGCAAATGCTAGCAGCAAACCACTGAACTAAAAATGGGACCCCCATTTGAGGAATTAGAGAAAGGATTGAAAGAGCTGAAGTGGCTTGCAAATCCATAAAAACAACAATGCCAACCAACCAGAGATCCCAGGGACTAAACCACTACCTAAAGATTGTACATGGACTGGCCCACGGCTGCAGCTGCATACGTAGGAGAGGATGGCCTGGTTGGGAACCAATGGAAGGAGAAACCCTTGGTCCTGTCAAGGTTGGGCCCCCATATAGGGCAATGTTGGGGGGTGTGAAGGGAGTGTGGAAGGGGAGGGGAACACCCTTATAGAAAAAGGGGCGGGGGATGGGATAGGGAACTTATGTCCACTTATGTCCGGGAAACAAGGAAAGGGAATAACATTTGACATGTAAATTTTTAAAAATCCAAAAGAGAAAGAAGGAAAGAAGGAAAGAAAGAAGGAAAGAAAGAAAGAAAGAAAGAAAGAAAGAGAGAAAGAAAGAAAGAAAGGAAGGAAGGAAGGAAGGAAGGAAGAAAGAAACTAATGCCTCTACTGTGCCTTTGGGGTAGTTCTCTTTAACAAACCTCTCAGCTTGCTTAGGGATATGTGAGATTGAAATTCATGGCACTATGGAATTTAGCACTCTTCTCCCTCTTCGCCTCTCTCAGTTTCGTCCTGCAACTTCCTCTAGGTGCTGCTTGCTAAGTCCCAGTTTCCTTAAGCCCTTCTGGGCCTTTGTGATCTTCTACCTCCTTTCTCTTAACTCCTTCATGGAAGTCTTATATCATTTCTGTTCCTTCATGGTCAACAAGATATTAAGCCTCTCTTGAGTGGAGTTCTTTCTTGTTCATTCTTGTTCCTCATTGCTTTGTTGTTCTCTCTCCCAGATCCCATTTACAGCTTATTGGGACCATCTTTATGGCAGAGTTCCTATGGTGACCTTTCCTCCTTCAATACTTGACTCAATTCCTTCCTCAGATATTTATTAAAACCTTGCTGTCTTACAAGAAATAGCATGACCTCAGCACATCAAACTGTTCAACTATTGAAATACCCCCTCCCAGAAAGGGAATTGTACAAGCCCAAAGCCCTCAACTATAGAAGTAAAAAGTAAGATTTTAGATACACAGACTCAGAAGTAAAGTAAGCCTGGGAAAGTTCAGATGTGTCCAAGCTTTGTGGGACAAGCTGACCCATCATTTAGACGAAACAGACCATAAAAGAAAACAAAATACAAAAACCAGTCTAAATTATTGGTATTGCTTTATGGGCCACCTAACAAGAGATAAGCCCCTAGCCCCTGACATTCCAGACGCCCCAACCTGCACGTATTCTCTTGCTGTGTGGCAACCTCATTTGAATAGCTAATTGGGTGTAACCATACATCCACGCCTCACTTGAATCCACCAACCATGCATCTGCTTCTGCTCCCCAATACCCTATAAAAACCCGTCCCTGGTTCTGCTAGGCACGCCAGTCCTCTCGAGCTGCCTGGGATGCCCACTGGTACCTGTGTACCCCAAAAAAAACCCTCTTGCAGATTACAGCCTGTGGACAAGGACTGGTCATTGGGCTTGAGGATCTCCCTCCTGAGAGGAAGATTCTCTCTGAGGGTCTTTCAACATGTTACACTTCAGTTACAAATTCTTTCAAATTGTAACTTCTTCCAACAAACAAGCAAATGTTTCCCAAGTCTACAAGGTTATCTTTAAGGTTTTCAACATTCAACTCGGAAAAATCTTTTATTTGCATGATTTTCCTACACTCTTCTCTCAATAATTTCTTTTTTTTATTAAGTTGAGTATTTCTTATTTACATTTCCAGTGTTATTCCCTTTCCCGGTTTCCGGGCAAACATCCCCCTCCCCCCTCCCCTTCCTTATGGCTGTTCCCCCCCCAACCCTCCCCCCATTGCCGCCCTCCCCCCAACAGTCTAGTTCACTGGGGGTTCAGTCTTAGCAGGACCCAGGGCTTCCCCTTCCACTGGTGCTCTTACTAGGATATTCATTGCTACCTATGAGGTCAGAGTCCAGGTTTCAGACCATGTATAGTCTTTAGGTAGTGGATTAGTCCCTGGAAGCTCTGGTTGCTTGGCATTGTTCTACATATGGGGTCTCGAGCCCCTTCAAGCTCTTCCAGTTCTTTCTCTGATTCCTTCAACGGGGGTCCTATTCTCAGTTCAGTGGTTTGCTGCTGGCTTCGCCTCTGTATTTGCTGTATTCTGGCTGTGTCTCTCAGGAGCAATCTACATCCGGCTCCTATCAGTCTGCACTTCTTTGCTTCATCCATCTTGTCTAATTGGGTGGCTGTATATGTATGGGCCACAGGTGGGGCAGGCTCTGAATGGGTGTTACTTTAGTCTCTGTTTTAATCTTTGCCTCTCTCTTCCCTGCCAAGGGTATTCTTGTTCCCCTTTTAAAGAAGGAGTGAA
This sequence comes from Rattus norvegicus, assembly GCF_021556685.1. Taxonomy (NCBI): domain Eukaryota; kingdom Metazoa; phylum Chordata; class Mammalia; order Rodentia; family Muridae; genus Rattus; species Rattus norvegicus. The sequence continues at coordinate 54,773,985 of NC_141554.1, read as the reverse complement.
GCATTCACATTTTGATCATCCGTCTTGAGTTTCATTTGTTCTAGGCATCTAGGGTAATTCAAGCATTTGGGCTAATAGCCACTTATCAATGAGTGCATACCATGTATGTCTTTCTGTGATTGGGTTAGCTCACTCAGAATGATATTTTCCAGGTCCAACCATTTCCTATGAATTTCATAAAGCCATTGTTTTTGATAGCTGAGTAATATTCCATTGTGTAGATGTACCACATTTTCTGTATCCATTCCTCTGTTGAAGGGGATCTGGGTTCTTTCCAGTTTCTGGCTATTATAAATAAGGCTGCGATAAACATAGTGGAGCACATGTCTCTTTTATATGTTGAGGCATCTTTTGGGTATATGCCCAAGAGAGGTATAGCTGGATCCTCAGGCAGTTCAATGTCCAATTTTCTGAGGAACCTCCAGACTGATTTCCAGAATGGTTGTACCAGTCTGCAACCCCACCAACAATGGAGGAGTGTTCCTCTTTCTCCGCATCCTCGCCAGCATCTGCTGTCACCTGAGTTTTTGATCTTAGCCATTCTCACTGGTGTGAGGTGAAGTCTCAGGGTTGTTTTGATTTGCATTTCCCCTATGACTAAAGATGTTGACCATTTCTTTAGGTGTTTCTCAGCCATTCGGCATTCCTCAGCTGTGAATTCTTTGTTTAGCTCTGAACCCCATTTTTTCATAAGGTTATTTGTTTCCCTGCGGTCTAACTTCTTGAGTTCTTTGTATATTTTGGATATAAGGCCTCTATCTGTTGTAAGATTGGTAAAGATCTTTTCCCAATCTGTTGGTTGCTGTTTTGTCCTAACCACAGTGTCCTTTGCCTTACAGAAGCTTTGCAGTTTTATGAGATCCCATTTGTCGATTCTTGATCTTAGAGCATAAGCCATTGGTGTTTTGTTCAGGAAATTTTTTCCAGTGCCCATGTGTTCCAGATGCTTCCCTAGTATTTCTTCTATTAGTTTGAGTGTGTCTGGTTTGATGTGGAGGTTCTTGATCCACTTGGACTTAAGCTTTGTACAGGGTGATAAGCATGGATCGATCTGTATTCTTCTACATATTGACCTCCAGTTGAACCAGCACCATTTGCTTAAAATGCTATCTTTTTTCCATTGGATGGTTTTGGTTCCTTGGTCAAAAATCAATTGACCATAGGTGTGTGGGTTCATTTCTGGGTCTTCAATTCTATTCCATTGGTCTATCTGTCTGTCTCTGTACCAATACCATGCAGTTTTTATCACTATTGCTCTGTAATACTGCTTGAGTTCAGGGATAATGATTCCCCCTGAAGTCCTTTTATTGTTGAGGATAGTTTTAGCTATCCTGGGTTTTTTGTTATTCCAGATGAATTTGCAAATTGTTCTGTCTAACTCTTTTAAGAATTGGATTGGTATGTTGATGAGGATTGCATTGAATCTGTAGATCGCTTTTGGTAAAATGGCCATTTTTACTACATTAATCCTGCCAATCCATGAGCATGGGAGATCTTTCCATCTTCTGAGGTCTTCTTCAATTTCTTTCTTCAGTGTCTTGAAGTTCTTATTGTACAGATCTTTTACTTGCTTGGTTAAAGTCACACCGAGGTACTTTATATTATTTGGGTCTATAATGAAGGGTGTTGTTTCCCTAATTTCTTTCTCGGCTTGTTTCTCTTTTGTGTGGAGGAAGGCTACTGATTTATTTGAGTTAATTTTATACCCAGCCACTTTGCTGGAGTTGTTTATCAGCTTTAGTTGTTCTCTGGTGGAACTTTTGGGATCACTTAAATATACTATCATATCATCTGCAAATAGTGATATTTTGTCTTCTTCTTTTCCGATCTGAATCCCCTTGACCTCCTTTTGTTGTCTGATTGCTCTGCCTAGAACTTCAAGAACTATATTGAATAAGTAGGGAGAGAGTGGGCAGCCTTGTCTAGTCCCTGATTTTAGTGGGATTGCTTCTAGTTTCTCTCCATTTAGTTTAATGTTAGCAACTGGTTTACTGTATATGGCTTTTACTATGTTTAGGTATGGGCCTTGAATTCCTATTCTTTCCAGGACTTTTATCTTGAAGGGGTGTTGAATTTTGTCAAATGCTTTCTGAGCATCTAATGAAATGATCGTGTGGTTTTGTTCTTTCAGTTTGTTTATATAATGGATCACGTTGATGGTTTACGTATATTAAACCATCCCTGCATGCCTGGGATGAAGCCTACTTGATCATGATGGATGATTGTTTTGATGTGCTCTTGGATTCGGTTTGCCAGAATTTTATTGAGTATTTTTGTGTCGATATTCATAAGGAAATTGGTCTGAAGTTCTCTTTCTTTGTTGGGTCTTTGTGTGGTCTAGGTATAAGAGTAATTGTGGCTTCATAGAAGGAATTCGGTAGTGATCCATCTGTTTCAATTTTGTGGAATAGTTTGGATAATATTGGTATGAGGTCTTCTATGAAGTTTTGATAGAATTCTGTACTAAACCTGTCTGGACCTGGGCTCTTTTTGTTGGGAGACCTTTAATGACTGCTTCTATTTCCTTAGGAGTTATGGGGTTGTTTATCTGGTTTATCTGTTCCTGATTTAACTTCGGTACCTGGTATCTGTCTAGGAAATTGTCGATTTCCTGAAGATTTTCAAGTTTTGTTGAATATAGGTTTTTTATAGTAAGATCTGATGATTTTTTGAATTTCCTCTGAATCTGTAGTTATTTCTCCCTTTTCATTTCTGATTTTGTTAATTTGGACACACTCTCTGGGTCCTCTCGTTACTCTGGCTAAGGGTTTATCTATCTTGTTGATTTTCTCAAAGAACCACCTTTTGGTTCTGTTGATTCTTTCTGTGGTCCTTTTTTTTTCTACTTGGTTGATTTCAGCTCTGGGTTTGATTATTTCCTGCCTTCTACTCCTCCTGGGTGTATTTGCTTCTTTTTGTTCTAGAGCTTTTAGGGGTACTGTCAAGCTGCTGACATATGCTCTTTCCTGTTTCTTTCTGCAGGCACTCAGCGCTATGAGTTTTCCTCTTAGCACAGCTTTCATTGTGTCACATAAGTTTGGGTATGTTGTACCTTCATTTTCAGTAAATTCTAAAAAGTTTTTAATTTCTTTCTTTATTTCTTCCTTGACCAGGTTATCATTGAGTAGAGCATTGTTCAATTTCCACGTATATGTGGGCATTCTTCCCTTATTGTTATTGAAGACCAGTTTTAGGCCGTGGTGGTCCGATAGCACGCATGGGATTATTTCTATCTTTCTCTACCTATTGAGGCCCGTTTTTTGACCAATTATATGGTCAATTTTGGAGAAAGTACCATGAGAAGCCAAGAAAAAGATATATCCTTTTGCTTTAGGATAGAATGTTCTATAAATATCCGTTAAGTCCATTTGGCTCATGACTTCCCTTAGTCTGTCTATGTCTTTGTTTAATTTCTGTTTCCATGATCTGTCCAATGATGAGAGTGGGGTGTTGAAATCTCCTACTATTATTGTGTGAGGTGCAATGTGTGTTTTGAGCTTTAGTAAGGTTTCTTTTACATATGTAGGTGCCCTTGTATTTGGTGCATAGATATTTAGGATTGAGACTTCATCTTGGTGGATTTTTCCTTTCATGAATATGAAGTGTCCTTCCTTATCGTTTTTGATGACTATTAGTTGAAAATTGATTTTATCTGATATTAGAATGGCTACTCCAGCTTGCTTCTTCCAACCATTTGCTTGGAAAGTTGTTTTCCAGCCTTTTACTCTGAGGTAGTGTCTGTCTTTGTCTCTGAGGTGTGTTTCCTGTAGGCAGCAGAATGCAGGGTTCTCGTTGCGTATCCAGTTTGTTAATCTATGTCTTTTTATTGGGGAGTTGAGGCCATTGATGTTGAGAGATATTAAGGAATAGTGATTATTGCTTCCCGTTATATTCATATTTGGAAGTGAGGTTATGTTTGTGTGCTTTCATTCTCTTTGTTTTGTTGCCAAGATGATTAGTTTCTTGCTACTTCTAGGGTATAGCTTGCCTCCTTATGTTGGGCTTTACCATTTATTATCCTTTGTAGTGCTGGATTTGTAGAAAGATATTGTGTAAATTTGGTTTTGTCATGGAATATCTTGGTTTCTCCATCTATGTTAATTGAGATTTTTGCAGGATACAGTAATCCGGGCTGGCATTTGTGTTCTATTAGGGTCTGTATGACATCAGTCCAGAATCTTCTGGCCTTCCTAGTTTCTGGCGAGAAGTCTGGTGTGATTCTGATAGGTCTGCCTTTATATGTTACTTGACCTTTTTCCCTTACTGCTTTTAATATTCTTTCTTTATTTTGTGCGTTTGGTGTTTTGACTATTATATGACAGGAGGTGTTTCTTTTCTGGTCCAATCTATTTGGAGTTCTGTAGGCATCTTGTATGCCTATGGGTATCTCTTTTTTTTAGGTTAGGGAAGTTTTCTTCTATGATTTTGTTGAAGATATTTACTGGTCCTTTGAGCTGGGAGTCTTCACTCTCTTCTATACCTATTATCCTTAGGTTTGATCTTCTCATTGAGTCCTGGATTTCCTGTATGTTTTGGACCAGTAGCTTTCTCTGCTTTACATTATCTTTGACAGTTGAGTCAATGATTTCTATGGAATCTTCTGCTCCTGTGATTCTCTCTTCCATCTCTTGTATTCTTTTGGTGAAGCTTGTATCTACAGCTCCTTGTCTCTTCTTTTGGTTTTTTATATCCAGGGTTGTTTCCATGTTTTCTTTCTTGATTCCTTCTATTTCCATTTTTAATTCCTTCACCTGTTTGATTGTGTTTTCCTGGAATTCTTTCAGGGATTTTTGTGTCTCCTCTCTATGGGCTTCTACTTGTTTATTTATGTTTTCCTGGAATTCTTTCAGGCATTTTTGTGATTCCTCTCTGTAGGCTTCTACTTGTTCTCTAAGGGAGTTCTTCAAGTCTTTCTTGAAGTCCTCCAGCATCATGATCAAATATGATTTTGAAACTAGATCTTGCTTTTCTGGTGTGTTTGGATATTCCATGTTTGTTTTGATGGGAGAATTGGGCTCCGATGGTGCCATGTAGTCTTGGTTTCTGTTGCTTGGGTTCCTGCGCTTGCCTCTCGCCATCAGATTATCTCTAGTGTTACTTTGTTCTGCTATTTCTGACAGTAGCTAGACTGCCCTATAAGCCTGTCTGTCAGGAGCGCTGTAGACCTGTTTTCCTGTTTTCTTTCAGCCAGTTATGGGGACAGAGTGTTCTGCTTTCGGCAGTGTAGTTTTTCCTCTCTACAGGTCTTCAGCTGTTCCTGTGGGACTGTGTCTTGAGTTCACCAGGCAGGTCACTTGCAGCAGAAAAGTTGGTCTTACCTGTGGTCCCAAGGCTCAAGTTCACTCGCGGGGTGCTGCCCTCGAGCTCTCTGTGGTGGCAACAACCAGGAAGATATGTGCTGCCCTTTCCGGGAGCTTCCGTGTACCAGGGTTTCAGATGGCGTTTGGTGTTTTCCTCTGGAATCAGTAATGTGTGCAGAGTGCAGTCTCTTCTGGTTTCCCAGGCGTGTCTGCCTCTCTGAAGGTTTAGCTCTCCCTCCCACGGGATTTGGGTGCAGAGAACTGTTTATCCGGTCTGTTCCTCAGGTTCCACAGGTGTCTCAGGCACAGGGGTCCTGCCGCTCCTGGGCCCTCCCCCATGGGAACCCAGAGGCCTTATACAGTTTTCTCTTGGGCCAGGGATGTGGGCAGGGGTGGGCAGTGTTGGTGGTCTCTTCTGCTCTGCAGCCTCAGGAGTGCCCGCCTGACAAGGCGGTGGGGTCTCTCTCCCACTGAGTCTGGGAGTAGAGAGCTGCTGTGGGCCGGGATCCGCGGGTGTGTGACTCCCGGTAAACACAGGAGGTGCCCGGTCCTAGAGGAATTCTGCCTCTGTGTGTCCCGAGTTCACCAGGCAGGTCTCTCAGCAGAGAAGTTGGTCTTACGTGTGGTCCCAAGGCTCAAGTTCGCTCGCGGGATGCTGCCCACGAGCTCTCTGTGGCAGCAGCAACCAGGAAGATCTGTGCTGCCATTTCTGGGAGCTTCGGGGCACCAATAATTTCTTTTAAACTAGAAATCTTCTGTCAACAGTCTTTATCTCAGGATATTAAGTTCAGTAACTATGCTTAAATCATCAGTATTATCTGAAAAAAAAAGTTAGTTTATAACTTGTAATAAAAGGTTGAATCTTAATTTTATATATAAGAATCCTCTCTTATTTAAAAAAATAGATCTATTTATTGTCCAAGTAACTTGCTTTCAACTCCTATTTAGGAAAATAGATGGTTTTAAATAACAGCTGTGTGGCTCTGCCCTTGGCTGATGACTTTATTAAGACAGAGGCAACCATGTGACTGGCAGACATCTTTCTTTTTTTTTTTTTCTATTCTTTTTTTTTTTCTTTTATTAACTTGAGTATTTCTTATATACATTTCAAGTTTTATTCCCTTTCCCGGTTTCCGGACAAACATCCCCCTCCCCCCTCCCCTTCCTTATGGGTGTTCCCCTCCCAACCCTCCCCCCATTGCCGCCCTCCCCCCATAGTCTAGTTCACTGGGGGTTCAGTCTTAGCAGGACCCAGGGCTTCCCCTTCCACTGGTGCTCTTACTAGGATATTCATTGCTACCTATGGGGTCAGAGTCCAGGGTCAGTCCATGTATAGTATTTAGGTAGTGGCTTAGTCCCTGGAAGCTCTGGTTGCTTGACATTGTTGTACTTTTGGGGTCTCGAGCCCCTTCAAGCTCTTCCAGTTCTTTCTCTGATTCCTTCAACGGGGGACCTATTCTCAGTTCAGTGGTTTGCTGCTGGCATTCGCCTCTGTATTTGCTGTATTCTGCTTGTGTCTCTCAGGAGCGATCTACATCCGGCTCCTGTCGGTCTGCACTTCTTTGCTTCATCCATCTTGTCTAATTGGGTGGCTGTATATGTATGGGCCACATGTGGGGCAGGCTCTGAATGGGTGTTCCTTCAGTCTTTGTTTTAATCTTTGCCTCTCCCTTCCCTGCCAAGGGTATTCTTTTTCCTCATTTAAAGAAGGAGTGAAGCATTCACATTTTGATCATCCGTCTTGAGTTTCGTTTGTTCTAGGGATCTAGGGTAATTTTAGCATTAGGGCTAATAACCACTTATCAATGAGTGCATACCATATATGTCTTTCTGTGATTGTGTTAGCTCACTCAGGATGATATATTCCAGTTCCAACCATTTGCCTAGGAATTTCATAAACTCGTTGTTTTTGATAGCTGAGTAATATTCCATTGTGTAGATGTACCACATTTTCTGTATCCATTCCTCTGTTGAAGGGGATCTGAGTTCTTTCCAGTTTCTGGCTATTATAAATAAGGCTGCGATGAACATAGTGGAGCACGTGTCTCTTTTATATGTTGAGGCATCTTTTGGGTATATGCCCAAGAGAGGTATAGCTGGATCCTCAGGCAGTTCAATGTCCAATTTTCTGAGGAACCTCCAGACTGATTTCCAGAATGGTTTTACCAGTCTGCAATCCCACCAACAATGGAGGAGTGTTCCTCTTTCTCCACATCCTCTCCAGCATCTGCTGTAACCTGAGTTTTTGATCTTAGCCATTCTCACTGGTGTGAGGTGAAATCTCAGGGTTGTTTTGATTTGCATTTCCCTTATGACTAAAGATGTTGAACATTTCTTTAGGTGTTTCTCAGCCATTCGGCATTTCTCAGCTGTGAATTCTTTGTTTAGCTCTGAACCCCATTTTTTCATAGGGTTATTTGTTTCCCTGTGGTCTAACTTCTTGACGTCTTTGTATATTTTGGATATAAGGCTTCTATCTGTTGTAGGATTGGTAAAGATCTTTTCCCAATCTGTTGGTTGCTGTTTTGTCCTAACCACAGTGTCCTTTGCCTTACAGAAGCTTTGCAGTTTTATGAGATCCCATTTGTCGATTCTTGATCTTAGAGCATAAGCCATTGGTGTTTTGTTCAGGAAATTTTTTCCAGTGCCCATGTGTTCCAGATGCTTCCCTAGTTTTTCTTCTATTAGTTTGAGTGTGTCTGGTTTGATGTGGAGGTCCTTGATCCACTTGGACTTAAGCTTTGTACAGGGTGATAAGGATGGATCGATCTGCATTCTTCTACATGTTGCCCTCCAGTTGAACCAGCACCATTTGCTGAAAATGCTATCTTTTTTCCGTTGGATGGTTTTGGCTCCTTTTTCAAAAATCAAGTGACCATAGGTGTGTGGGTTCATTTCTGGGTCTTCAATTCTATTCCATTGGTCTATCTGTCTGTCTCTGTACCAATACCATGCAGTTTTTATCACTGTTGCTCTGTAATACTGCTTGAGTTCAGGGATAGTGATTCCCCCTGAAGTCCTTTTATCGTTGAGGATAGCTTTAGCTATCCTGGGTTTTTTGTTATTCCAGATGAATTTGCAAATTGTTCTGTCTAACTCTTTGAAGAATTGGATTGGTATGTTGATGGGGATTGCATTGAATCTATAGATTGCTTTTGGTAAAATGGCCATTTTTACTATATTAATCCTGCCAATCCATGAGCATGGGAGATCTTTCCTTCTTCTGAGGTCTTCTTCAATTTCCTTCTTCAGTGTCTTGAATTTCTTATTGTACAGATCTTTTACTTGCTTGGTTAAAGTCACACCGAGGTACTTTATATTATTTGGGTCTATTATGAAGGGTGTCCTTTCCCTAATTTCTCTCTCAGCTTGTTTCTCTTTTGTGTAGAGGAAGGCTACTGATTAATTTGAGTTAATTTTATACCCAGCCACTTTGCTGAAGTTGTTTATCAGCTTTAGTAGTTCTCTGGTGGAACTTTTGGGATCACTTAAATATACTATCATATCATCTGCAAACAGTGATATTTTGACTCCTTCTTTTCCGATCTGTATCCCCTTGACCTCCTTTTGTTGCCTAATTGCTCTGCCTAGAACTTCAAAAACTATATTGAATAAGTAGGGAGAGAGTGGGCAGCCTTGTCTAGTCCCTGATTTTAGTGGGATTGCTTCGAGTTTCTCTCCATATTTTTTAATGTTAGCAACTGGTTTCCTGTATATGGCTTTTACTATATTCAGGTATGGGCCTTGAATTCCTATTCTTTCCAGGACTTTTATCATGAAGGGGTGTTGAATTTTGTCAAATGCTTTCTCAGCATCTAATGAAATGATCATGTGGTTCTGTTCTTTCATTTTGTTTATATGATGGATCACGTTGATGGTTTTCCGTATATTAAACCATCCCTGCATGCCTGGGATGAAGCCTACTTGATCATGGTGGATGATTGTTTTGATGTGCTCTTGAATTCGGTTTGCCAGAATTTTATTGAGTATTTTTGCGTCGATATTCATAAGGGAAATTGGTCTGAAGTTCTCTTTCTTTGTTGTGTCTTTGTGTGGTTTAGGTATAAGAGTAATTGTGGCTTCGTAGAAGGAATTCGGTAGGGCTCCATCTGTTTCAATTTTGTGGAATAGTTTGGATAATATTGGTATGAGGTCTTCTATGAAGGTTTGGTAGACTTCTGCACTAAACCCGTCTGGACCTGGGCTCTTTTTGGTTGGGAGACCTTTAATGACTGCTTCTATTTCCTTAGGAGTTATGGTGTTGTTTATCTGGTTTATCTGTTCCTGATTTAACTTCGAACCTGGTATCTGTTTAGGAAATTGTCCATTTCCTGAAGATTTTCAAGTTTTGTTGACTATAGGTTTTTATTGTAAGATCTGATGATTTTTTGAATTTCCTCTGAATCTGTAGTTATGTCTCCCTTTTCATTTCTGATTTTGTTAATTTGGATGCAATCTCTGTGTCCTCTCGTTAGTCTGGCTAAGGGTTTATCTATCTTGTTGATTTTCTCAAAGAACCAACTTTTGGTTCTGTTGATTCTTTCTATTGTCCTTTTTGTTTCTACTTGGTTGATTTCAGCTCTGAATTTGATTATTTCCTGCCTTCTACTCCTCCTGCGTGTATTTGCTTCTTTTTGTTCTAGAGCTTTTAGGTGTGCTGTCAAGCTGCTGACATATGCTCTTTCCTGTTTCTTTCTGCAGGCACTCACCGCTATGAGTTTTCCTCTTAGCACAGCTTTCATTGTGTCCCATAAGTTTGGGCATGTTGTACCTTCATTTTCATTAAATTCTAAAAAGTTTTTAATTTCTTTCTTTATTTCTTCCTTGACCAGGTTATCATTGAGTAGAGCATTTTTCAATTTCCACGTATATGTGGGCATTCTTCCCTTATTGTTATTGAAGACCAGTTTTAGGCCGTGGTGGTCCGATAGCAAGCATGGGATTATTTCTATCTTTCTGTACCTGTTGAGTCCCGTTTTTTGACCAATTATATGGTCAATTTTGGAGAAAGTACCATGAGGAGCTGAGAAGAATGTATATTCTTTTGCTTTAGGATAGAATGTTCTATAAATATCTGTTAAGTCCATTTGGCTCAAGACTTCTCTTAGTCTGTCTACATCTCTGTTAATTTCTGTTTCCATGATCTGTCCATTGATGAGAGTATGGTGTTGAAATCTCCCACTATTATTGTGTGAGGTGCAATGTGTGTTTTGAGCTTTAGTAAGGTTTCTTTTACATATGTAGGTGCCCTTGTATTTGGGGCATAGATATTTAGGATTGAGACTTCATCTTGGTGGATTTTTCCTTTCATGAATATGAAGTGTCCTTCCTTATCGTTTTTGATGACTATTAGTTGAAAATTGATTTTATCTGATATTAGAATGGCTACTCCAGCTTGCTTCTTCCAACCATTTGCTTGGAAAGTTTTTTTCCAGCCTTTTACTCTGAGGTAGTATCTGTCTTTGTCTCTGAGTTGTGTTTCCTGTAGGCAGCAGAATGCAGGGTCCTCGTTGCGTATCCAGTTTGTTAATCTATGTCTTTTTATTGGGGAGTTGAGGCCATTGATATTGAGAGATATTAAGGAATAGTGATTATTGCTTCCCGTTATATTCATATTTGGAAGTGAGGTTATGTTTGTGTATTTCGTTCTCTTTGTTTTGTTGCCAAGACCATTAGTTTCTTGCTTCTTCTAGGGTATAGCTTGCCTCCTTATGTTGGGCTTTACCATTTATTATCCTTTGTAGTGCTGGATTTGTAGAAAGATATTGTATAAATTTGGTTTTGTCATGGAATATCTTGGTTTCTCCATCAATGTTAATTGAGAGTTTTGCTGGATACAGTAACCTGGGCTGGCATTTGTATTCTCTTAGGGTCTGTATGACATCAGTCCAGGATCTTCTGGCCTTCATAGTTTCTGGCGAGAAGTCTGGTGTGATTCTGATAGGTCTATATCCATGGAAACAACCCTGGATATAGAAAACCAAAAGAAGAGACAAGGAGCTGTAGATACAAGCTTCACCAACAGAATGCAAGAGATGGAAGAGAGAATCTCAGGAGCAGAAGATTCCATAGAAATCATTGACTCAACTGTCAAAGATAATGTAAAGCGGAAAAAGCTACTGATCCAAAACATACAGGAAATCCAGGACTCAATGAGAAGATCAAACCTAAGGATAATAGGTATAGAAGAGAGTGAAGACTCCCAGCTCAAAGGACCAGTAAGTATCTTCAACAGAATCAAAGAAGAAAACTTCCTTAACCTAAAAAAAGAGATACCCATAGACATATAAGATGCCTACAGAACTCCAAATAGATTGGACCAGAAAAGAAACACCTCCCGTCACATAATTGTCAAAACACCAAACGCACAAAATAAAGAAAGAATATTAAAAGCAGTAAGGGAAAAAGGTCAAGTAACATATAAAGGCAGAAACTAGATCTTGCTTTTCTGGTGTGTTTGGATATTCCATGTTTGTTTCAATGGGAGAATTGGGCTCCGATGGTGCCATGTAGTCTTGGTTTCTGTTGATTGGGTTCCTGCGCTTGCCTCTCGCCATCAGATTATCTCTAGTGTTACCTTGTTCTGCTATTTCTGACAGTGGCTAGACTGTCCTATAAGCCTGTGTGTCAGGAGTGCTGTAGAACTGTTTTCCTCTCTTTCAGTCAGTTATGGGGACAGAGTGTTCTGCTTTTGGGCGTGTAGTTTTTCCTCTCTACAGGTCTTCAGCTGTTCCTGTGGGCCTGTGTCTTGAGTTCACCAGGCAGCTTTCTTGCAGCAGAAAAGTTGGTCTTACCTGTGGTCCCGAGGCTCAAGTTCGCTCGCGGGATGCTGCCCATGGGCTCTTTGCGGCGGCAGCAACCAGGAAGACCTGTGCCGCCCCTTCCGGGAGCTTCAGTGCACCAGGGTTCCAGATGGTCTTTGGCTTTTTCCTCTGGCGTCCAAGATGTGTGTGCAGAGAGCAGTCTCTTCTGGTTTCCCAGGCTTGTCTGCCTCTCTGAAGGTTTAGCTCTCCCTCCCACGGGATTTGGGTGCAGAGAACTGTTTATCCGGTCTGTTTCCTTCAGGTTCCGGCGGTGTCTCAGGCAGGGGTCCTGCCGCTCCTGGGCCCTCCCCCATGGAAGCCCAGAGGCCTTATACAGTTTCCTCTTGGGCCAGGGATGTGGGCAGGGGTGAGCAGTGTTGGTGGTCTCTTCTGCTCTGCAGCCTCAGGAGTGCCCACCTGACCAGGCGGTTGGGTCTCTCTCTCTCACGGGGTCTGGGAGCAGAGAGCTGACATTTTTCTTAATTAAATAATACATATCATGTGACTTCACCATCTGAAAATGGCCTCAGGATAAAAAATGGCACAAGGGATCAATTATAAACTGACTTCATACTAATCAATTCTCTGTTTATCACTGTGTCTACTTTTCAGACTAAGGAGACAACAACAGGTCTCCAAAATATTTTAGGTTAATATAGATTTTTCTAAGGTTTATGTATTCCTAATGTTAAAAAGGTAAACTCACATTAACAAAAATTGACTTAAGCTACTTATGTCCTTGCAAATTGCTCATAACCAAGTTTCTACAAATATTAAATAAGGAACAACATATGTTTGCTAAATAAGGTCTATAAATTTCTAAGGTCTACTCAGGTTAACAGTAACTTATTTAAGCTTTAGGTATTTTGATAAAGTGAGTCGTTTAAGAAAATATAATGGCACTCAAGAAGGAAAGGGCCTCCTGGTTGCCTCCCTCACCAAGAGCTCAAAAGCAGCCCCTCCACGAGCAACTTGAGCGGCAGGACCACAGGCTCAAATGACCTGCCTGGTGGATTCAAGACACACAGAGACAAAATTCCTCTGGGACCTGACACTTCCAATTTTTAGCTGGGGCCCCAACCTCCATGATCCAGGCCCACAGTTCACTGCTCCCAAACCCCTTAGGAGAGAGAGCTCACCGCCCTAACAGGTAGGCACTCCTGAGACTGCAGATCGAGAGTCCACCAATACTGCCCACCCCTGCCCACATCCCTGGCCCAAGAGGAAACTGTATAGGGCCTCTGGGAACTGGAAGTTAGGGTCACTCAAGCAGCAGGTCTGCTGTGGTCCAGACACCACCAGGATCTGAAGGGACCCGATCAAAAACTCCCTCCACCCAAATCCTGTGGGAGGGAGAGCTAAACCTTCAGAGGGGCAGACACGCCTAAGAAGCCAGAAGAGACTACACTCTGTCCACATTTCTGACTCCAGAGGAAAACACCTAACATCTTCTGGGACCCCGGTGCACAGGGGGCCCAGAAAAAGGCAGCACAGGCCCTACTGGTTGCTGCCCTCACTGAGAGCTCAGAAGCATCACCCCAGGAGCAACTTGAGTTGCGGGACCACAGGTAAGACCAACTTTTCTGTTCCAAGTGACCTGCATGGTGGACTCAGGACACAGGCCCACAGAAACAGCTGAAGATCAGTAGACAGGAAAGACTACTCGCCCGAAAGCAGAACATTCTGTTCCCATAACTGGCTGAAAGAAAACAGGAAACCAGGTCTACAGCACTCTTGACACACAGGCCTATAGGACAGTCTAGCCACTCTCAGAAATAGCAGAACAATGTAACACCAGAGACAAGCTGATGGTGAGAGGCAAGCACAGGAACCCAAGCAACAGAAACCAAGATTACATGGCATCGTTGGAACCCAATTCTCCCACCAAAGCAAACACTGAATATCCAAACACACCAGAAAAGCAAGATCTAGATTTGAAATCACATTTGATCATCATGATGGAGGACTTCAAGACAGACATAAAGAACTCCCTTAGAGAAACTCAGGAAAACATAAATAAACAAGTAGAAGCCTATAGAGAGGAATCACAAAAATCCCTGAAAGAATTCCAGGAAAACACAGTCAAACAGGTGAAGGAATTAAAAATGGAAATAGAAGCAATAAAGAAACCACAAAGGAAGACAACCCTGGATATAGAAAACTGAAGGAAGAGACAAGGAGCCATAGATACAAGCATCACCAACAGAATACAAGAGATAGAAGAGAGAAATTCAGGAGCAGAAGATTCCATAGAAATCATTGACACAACTGTCAAAGATAATGTAAAACAGAAAAAGCTACTGGTCCAAAACATACAGGAAATCCAGGACTCAAGGAGAAGATCAAACCTAAGGATAATAGGTATAGAAGAGAGTGAAGACTCCCAGCTCAAAGGACCAGTAAATATCTTCAACAAAATCATAGAAGAAAACTTCTCTAACCTAAAGAAAGAGATGCCCATAAACATACAAAGAAGCCTATAGAATTCCAAATAGATTGGACCAGAAAAGAAACTCCTCCTGTCACATAATAGTCAAAACACTAAAGGCAGAAAACAAAGAAAGAATATTAAAAGCAGTAAGAGAAAAAGGTCAAGTAACATATAAAGGTAGACCTATCAGAATCACACCAGATTTCTCACCAGAAACTATGAAAGCCAAAAGATCCTGGACAGGTGTCATACAGACACTAAGAGAACACAAATGCCAGCCCGGGTTACTGTATCCAGCAAAACTCTGAATTAACATAGATGGAGAAACCAAGATATTCCATGACAAAACCAAATTTACAGAATATCCTTCTACAAATCCAGCACTACAAAGGATAATAAATGGTAAAGTCCAACATAAGGAAGGAAGCTACACCCTAGAAAAAGCAAGAAACTAATCATTTTGACAACAAAACAAAGAGAAAAAAGCATGCAAATGTAAGCTCACATCCAAATATGAATATAACAGGAAGCAATAATCACTATTTCTTAATATCTATGAACATCAATGGTCTCAAATACCCAATAAAAAACAGATTAACAACCTGGATCTGCAATGAGGACCCTGCATTCTGCTGCCTACAGGAAACAAACCTCAGAGATTAAGACAGACATTACCTCAAAGTGAAAGGCTGGTAAACAACTTTCCAAGCAAATGGTCTGAAGAAGCAAGCTGGAGTAGCCATTCTAATATCGAACGAAATTGATTTTCAACTAAAAGTCATCAAAAAAGTTAATGGAGTACACTTCATATTCATCAAAGGAAAAATCCACCAACATCAACTCTCAATCCTAAATATCTATGCTCCTAATACAAGGGCACCTACATATGTAAAAGAAACCTTACTAAAGCTCAAACCACACATTGCACCTCACACAATAATAGTAGGAGTTTTCAACACCCCACTTTCATCAATGGACAGATCATGGAAACAGAAATTAAACAGAGACATAGACAGACTAAGAAAAGTCATGAACCAAATGGACTTAACAGATATTTATAGAATATTCTATCCTAAAACAAAAGGATATACCTTCTTCTCACAACCTCATTGTACTTTCTCCAAAACTGACCATAAAATTGGGTCATAAAACAGGCCTCAACAGATACAGAAAGAGAGAAATAATCCAATGCGTCCTATCAGACCACCGCGGGCTAAAGCTGGAGTTCAATAACAATAGGGAACAACGCCCACATATACATGGAAGTTGTACAATGCTTTACTCAATGATAAACAGGTCAAGGAAGAAATAAAGAAATTAAAGACTTCTTAGAGTTTAATGAAAATGAAGGTACAAAATACCCAAATTTATGGTACACAATGAAAGCTGTGCTAAGAGGAAAACTCATAGCTCTGAGTGCCTGCAGAAAGAAACAGTAGAGAGCATATATCAGCAGCTTGAAAGCACAACTAAAAGCTCCAGAATAAAATGAAGCAAATACACCTAGGAGGAGGAGAAGGCAGGGAATAATCAAACTCAGAGCTGAAGTCAACCAAGTAGAAACAAAAAGGACCATACAAAAAATCAACAGACCCAAAAGATGGTTGTTTTAGAAAGTCAACCAGATAGATAAACCCTTAGCCAAAATAATGAGAAGAAACAGAGAATTTGTCCAAATTAACAAAATCATAAGTGAAAAGGGAGACATAACTACAGAATCAGAGGAAATTCAAAAAATCATCAGATCCTACTAAAAAGCCTATATTCAACAAAACTTGAAAATCTGGAGGAAATGGACAATATTCTAGACAGATACCAGGTACCAAAGTTAAATCAGGAACAGTTAAAACATTTAAACAACCCCCTAACTCCTAAAGAAAAAGAAGTATTCATTAAAGTTCCCCCTACCAAAAAGAGCCCAGGTTCAGATGGGTTCAGTGCAGAATTCTATCAGACCTCCATAGAAGACTTCATACCAATTGAACCAAACTATTTCACAAAATTGAAACAGATGGAGCGCTACGGAATTCCTTCTATGAAGCCACAATTACTCTTATACCTAAACCACACAAAGACCCAACAAAGAAAGAGAACTTCAGATCAATTTCCCTTATGAATATTGACTCAAAAATACTCAATAATATTCTGGCAAACCGAATCCAAGAGCACATCAAAATAGTCATCCACTGTAATCAAGTAGGCTTCATCCCAGGCATGCAGGGATGTTTTAATGTAAGGAAAACCATCAACGTAATCCATTATATACACAAACTGAAAGAACAAAACCATATGATCATTTCATTAGATGCTGAGAAAGCATTTGATAAAATTCAACATCCCTTCATGATAAAAGTCCTAGAAAGAATAGGAAATCAAGGCCCATACCTAAACATAGTAAAAGCCACATACAGCAAACAAATACCTTACATTAAAATTAATGGAGGGAAACTTGAAGCAATCCCACTAAAATCAGGGACTAGACAAGGCTGCCCACTCTCAGCCTACTTATTTAATACAGTTCTTGAAGTTCTAGCCAGAGCAATCACACAACAAAAGATCAAAGGAATACAGATTGGAAAAGAAGTCAAAATATCACTATTTGTAGATGATATGATAGTATATTTAAGTGATCCCAAAAGTTCCCCCAGAGAACTACTAAACCTGATATACACTTTCAGCAAATTTGCTTGGTATAAAATTAACTCAAATAAATCAGTAGCCTTCCTCTACACAAAAAGAAAGAAGCTGAGAAAGAAATTAGTGAAATGACACCCTTCATAATAGTCCCAAATAATATAAAATACCTTGGTGTGACTTTAACCAAGCAAGTGAAAGTTCTGTATGATAAGAAGTTCAAGCCTCTGAAGAAAGAAATTGAAGAAGACCTCAGAAGATTGAAAGATCTCCCATGCTCATGGATTGGCAAGATTAATATAGTAAAAATGGCCATTTTACCAAAAGCGATCTACAGATTCAATGCAATCCCCATCAAAATCCCAACCCAATTCTTCAAAGATTAGACAGAACAATTTGCAAATTCATCTGGAATAACAAAAAACCCACGATAGCTAAAACTATCCTCAACAACAAAAAAACTTCTGGGGGAATCACTATCCCTGAACTCAAGCAGTATTACAGAGTAATAGTGATAAAAACTGTGTGGTATTGGTACAGAGACAGACAGATAGACCAGTGGAATAGAATTGAAGACCCAGAAATGAATCCACACACCTATGGTCACTTGAATTTTGTCAAAGGAGCCAAAACCATCCAATGGAAAAAAGATAGCATTTTCAGCAAATGGTGCTGGTTCACCTGGAGGTCAGCATGTAGAAGAATGCAGATCAATCCATTCTTATCACCGTGTACAAATCTTAAGTCCAAGTGGATCACTTTGTCTTGAGGAAGTGGAGGGAGAAGACCATCTACGGAGGGTAAGACTTTGTCTTAGGAGAAAAGGGGGCAAGACATTGAGATATTTAGTGTTGCTGTATAATTATAAAATTATAAAATGTTTACTTATCTAAGTTACTTTGCTACTGTAGCTGACCTGCCTTCTGTTTTTGTCTGAGGCCAGAAAGTACAGTCTTTGGCACTTAGCACCTCATCCTAAAACGGCAAGATATTAAGTAAAGAATTAATTGGTAGAGCACCTCCCTTTTCCAAGATATCTCTTATTTGTCATGCTAGGGGGGAGTTTGGAGCAATAAATTTCTATTGAGCCAGGAGAAGAGAATAATGCTTTCAGAAGGAAAAAGAAAAACTTTTACATAAGCCAATATGTCTGAACACACATACAGATTCATGCATGTGCATTGATACATTTTCATTCAAACCAATTTGGCTTAGGTTTCATGGATTCTCACAATTACACACACCACACACACACACACACACACACACACACTCACACACACTCACACACACACATATATATATACATATATATATATATATATATATATATCCATACTTACATATGCATATGGAGCAAAGGAAGAAGCACCAGTGCAGAAAGAACTTACTCATTCTGAATGAAAAATGAGCTCCAATCTTTATTGCACAGCAAAAGGAAAAGCTTTTAGCCCTTTAATGCTAAGTGAATTAAACTCAAGCTTGTAAGAAGAAAGCTTTGTTCCTTTAATAAGACTAAGCCTGCCTTGTTATTAAGAAAGGACCTGTTCTGTCCCATGGTAAGAAAAAATCTGCCTGCTCCTTCTGCTCTGCAGCTTCTTTTTTCCTCTTCCCCTCTTCATTCTGCACACTACCCTCTTAGTTTTTTATGTTACCTATAGTTTCTAACTTATTCCACTCTGCATTCTCCTTCTAATCTTGCTCTCTCCTCCTTCTCTGAAGTTAAAATCATGTTCTTAATCTCAATGGCTTTTCTCCCAAAGCTATGCCTATACTTCTAAGTTCTTCTAGAGCTCAGTTCTGTCTAAAAGGTGTTCTGTCTAAAACCTTCTCCTCAGCTCAGTTCCTCTCTCTGCTCAGTTTTTCTCAGCCCAGTTCTGACTCAGCTCAGTTCTCCTTTGCTCAGTTCTGATTCTTCTCTTTGTCCTCAGCACTTGAAAATCTTTCAGAATGCATGATCACATGTTACAAAGTTCATTACAAGTTCACACAAAAATTCAAATCATAAATTGAAACAGAAGTTTACAAAAGAGAATGTTTACATGCACATCCATTAGGAGTAATTATTTGGCTAAACATCCATCACCTGCCACAGCTCCACAGGTTTAATGGAAGTTAAAAACCATAACTAAGTTATTAGTGAAGTTTTGTATAGATAAATCCAGGCAATATTTTATCTTCTGTCCTAGCACCTATAATAAATGGTTAGTTCCCTTTTAATGACTTTTGGTTAATTATTTTACAACCTCTTGGAATGTGCTCTGAGTAGTATAAAGTCTGGTTCCTATTGAACCAATTGGTCACACATGGGATACTGACAGAGTTGTCATTGCAGTTTTGACTATCAGAAAAAGATCTAATTATAGTCCCACTATAAAACATCTTTAAAAAAATCACTGAAATAATTTTAGGAATTCTTGTAGGATCATCACTAAGAATTAAGAAGTCATTCTTTTGTCTACATAGCATCATTGCAAGACAGTACATCTTCATAGATCTGCAGAGATCTGCTCAAAAGTGATTGGTTAATACCTAGTGATTGTTATATATGTTTAATATTAATAGGGAAAGCCTATTAATAGTAGGAATCTTTCCTAAAATGAATTTCTCCTGGGCTTTGCCTATAGAAGCTTTGTCATAGATATAATCTAAAAGGATGTTATCTCTGAAAGATCACCTGATAGTTATTAGCTTGTCCTACACTACGATTGCTCCTGACACACCAGCTCTATAATCCTTTACCCAATCCCCTGCCCTTCTCCTCTGAGTGGGTGTGGGCCACCTGGATGTTTCCCCACCATGTCATGTCAAGACTCTGAAAGGCTAGGTTCTTCCTCTTCCGCTGATGCCTTGCAAGGCAGCCCAGCTAGATGAACATAACCCATCAAAAGGCAATAGCTTTTGGGATAGCCCCAACTCCAGTTGTTGTGCACTGGTGTTGTGCCTGCATGCATGTCTGTATGAATGTGTCACATCTCCCAGAGCTGTAGTTTCTGACAGTTGTGAACTGTAGTGTGGGTGCTGGGGATTGAACCATGGTCCTCTAGAAAAGCAGCCAATGCTCTGAACCACTGATCCATCTCTCTTGTCCTCAGTAATCAAATTTTTTAATGTGATTAAAACTACAAATGGAATTAATTCACTTATAGTGACAAGCCTTATTAAGTCTCCTGTGTTTTTCAAGGTTTAGCCTGAAGCAAGTAACTAAGAACAAGTAAAGTTATTTTTTTTAAAAACAAGGTATACTTAGGACAAACTAGTTCTCAAACTCTTCAGAGATCTGCTAATTATGGCATTTAAAATATTTAAGGAAACCAGTTCCTATGGTAGTCAGAAATGCCTGCTCCAAGAGGCAACCAACCCTAAGAATGCCAGTGAAAAAGTCTTCACCTGGACTGAAAACTGTTTCATGCCTCAGCAGCCACTAGGAGCCTGCCCAAACTATGGACCAGCAGGATACTGGTGAGTTGATTGACCCAATTTGCCTAGAATGAGTAGGCCAGTACTACAAGTTCCCCCTTCACAGGGAAATCTCTTAGATCTTCTGGTACTAGTGGCAGAAAATGACTGCTGTCCTGGGACCTCTTCCCATTATGAAGCCATGGAAACTAGAGGAGAATAGAGTAACCATGTGGGTAGTGAGTAAGTCTCTGCCATTTTAATTGATACATGGGCCATTTGATCTCTGATGATATTAACTAATTAACTATAGCGTTTAACAGATGCAATTTTACCAGCTCATGTCCCAAGGTTCCTTCTGCTATTTCATATGTAAAAATCAAAGTTTCAGGCCTCATTTTTGTAGGCCTACTAGATTCACAGGTGAGCAAGACAGTTTACTCTGCTACCAGACTTTGATAAGAAATAAATTCATAAAAACAAGTTTCAAAGTAACTTTTTACTATTCTTTTATTTAAAGGAAGTTGCTTTGCAATGACTGCTCTCAGTAATTAGCCAACTATGTCTCATGAAAAATGGTTGGATAGAAAAACGTTTTAAGTTCTTGTAAGTTCTGAGGCTCTAAGAAAATATTCTAAGGTATATAAAAAGAAGT
The DNA here is from genome assembly GCF_021556685.1 of Rattus norvegicus. Lineage (NCBI taxonomy): Eukaryota > Metazoa > Chordata > Mammalia > Rodentia > Muridae > Rattus > Rattus norvegicus. The sequence goes on along the minus strand of NC_141554.1, from coordinate 54,752,763 downwards.
TATTATGGTCCAAGGATATGAAAGCTTAAGTAAGTTGTGAGGGATTAAAAAGTGTTTTATGATGTGTAAATACAAGAAATAAAAGTTTAAGAAAGTGTTCTAAAATGTATAAATACAAGTTGTAAAGGTCTGAGGATATGAAAGCTTAAGTAAGTTATGAAGGTTAAAGGAAGTGTTTTAAGGGATGTAAATGCAAGTTACAAAGATCTAGGGAAATGATTAAAGTATATGAAAGATAAAATGTTTTATATCTCTTTCCTTCTTAATATACGATTGTTATTCTAAAACTTCTGAAGTTCGAAACATCAATCAATGGGGCTCTGAGAAGCTACTAAACACTGAATACTATTATCAGTCACAAGCTCATCATTTCAAATTTCTTTTGGTTGTCTCCTAAGAATAGACTTAAAAACCCTCCTCAATTGTGCTAAAAATATCACTCCCTAATCTATATATCAAACCAGCTGGAAAGAGTGTTAATGTTTTTAACCCAGAAAATTTTTTTGTGTTCCCACGCTTTAAGTATGATTCAAAGACTTGAATCTACTGCCTGTTCTATAATGTACATTCCAATACAGATTACAAACAGTAGTAATGCTAGCCTATCTTAAAATTTCGGTCTCTTTTTATAAACTTAAAGAATTCTTGTTAGTTTCACCAAGTCATTAGCCAAGGATCCACATCTCACAGGTCAAATGGACTATAAATAAAAAGTCCTTACCTGCATATTCTGCTTATTCCAGAGGTGAGGATTTCTTCCCTGGTCTGAGATTCCCCTTTCCCAACTATGAAGAGAGTGGGCCTGGAAGTTTCAAGTGTATACCCAAGATAAAATTTTTTCCTTAACATTATCCTCTGTTTCTAATCTATATCTGTCCTAGCAGAGTTCCAATTAAATAAAGACTGCAAACTGCTCCAAATGCACCAGCCTGTGATACAATTTTCCACCAGTCTGATCTGAGGACCTGAATATTAGATTGCCCCAGATTCACTGTCACCAGGTATTCCAGACTCACAAACTGCTCCAAAGTGTCCTGCACTTCCCTAGCCTGAGATGGTCCTGCAAAGCCAGACAGCAAGCAAAAAAACCTGTAAACCACCCCCCCACCCACACACACACATCTTCCTTGCCTTGCCTTCCGTCCATGCCAGATTTCTTGGTTCACCAACAACAGTGCCCTAATGTCAAATGTACAAAGCTTAAGTCCAAGTGGATCAAGGACCCCCACATCAAACCAGATACACTCAAACTAATAGAAGAGAAAGTGGGGAAGCATCTCGAACACATGGGCACTGGAGAAAATTTCCTGAACAAAATACCAATGGCTTATGCTCTAAGATCAAGAATCGACAAATGGGATCTCATAAAACTGCAAAGCTTCTGTATGGCAAAGGACACTGTTGTTAGAACAAAACGACAAACAACCAATTGGGAAAAGATCTTTACCAATCCTACAACTGATAGAGGTCTTATATCCAAAATAACCTATATTTCTAAGTGGCGGCTAGGATGATTATTATCCTTAAAATTATTTACTTTGTGTTATTACATATTTCCCATATATCTTGTTGAATCTTATGATGACAGAAGGCTCTCTTGTTTCTATCTAATATTTTTTTAATCTGCTTTCTTTTTAAAATTAAAAATTTGTGATTTAAAAACTTTGATCGTCAACTCTGCACACTTTTCTGCCAGGGCCTTCCACCTGGGCAGATCATGAGCATGTCTGCTCCTCTGAAGAACCCACAGTCTACAGGCTCCCCAGGATGTCTGATACAGCCAGGGCCACAGTTAAGGAACCCTCGCAAATAACCACAGCAGCTGGGAACACTGAGGAGCTACCTTCACCCCCATCTCAAACCCCTACTCGAACTCCACCAGTTTTCTTTCCTGTGTCTTTTGCCTGGAAAAACCATTAGCTTCTGTGCCCGTCTGAACACACCATAGTCTGAAGATCTCACAGGAGGTCTGCTACAGTCAGGATTACAGGCCTCTCAGGAGACAATACAGAGGCACAGAAGGCAGGCTTCTTACAGAGACAACCAGGCCAGTTAACACCAGAGATAACCAGATGGTGAGAGACAAGTGAAAGACCGTAAACAACAGAAGACAATATACTTTGCCACCATCTGAACACAGTTCTTCCATCACAGCAAGCCATAGATACACCAACACACCTGGAAATCAGAATGCTGACCTAAAATCTTAGCTCAGGAACATAAGAGAGTCCTTTAAGGAGGAAATGAATAACTCATTGAAAGAAATACAGGAAAACACAGGTAAATAAGTAGATGCTCTTAAGGAGGAAACATATAAATCCCTTAAATACAGGAAAACACAATCAAACAAATGAAAGAATTGAACAAAGAGGTCCAAGAGCTAAAAATGGAAGTAGAAACAATAAAGAAAACACAAATGGAGGCAATGTTGGAAACGGAAAACCTAGGAAACACATCAGGAACTACAGATGCAAGCATCAACAACAGAATACAAGAGATAGAAGAGAAAATCTCAAGTGTAGAAGATACAGTAGGAGATATAAACAGCCGCATATGTAGCAGAGGATGGCTTTGTTGGGCAGCAATGGGAGGAGAAGCCCTTGGTCCTGCCAAGACTAGAACCCCTACTCTAGGGGCATGTCAGGGTGGGAAGGGGTAGTGGTTGGGGAGGGGGAACACCCTCATAGATGAAGGGGGAGGGGGATAGGATAAGGGGCTTATGTCTGGGAATCCTGGAAATGGAACGACATTTGAAATGTAAATAAAAAATAGCCAATAAAAAAAAGAGGAAGAAATAGACACAATGGTCAAAGAAAATTCAAAACAGGCAAAGCAGAAATCCAGGACACAAGAAAATACCAAATCTAAGAATAATAGGAATAGAAGAGAGAGAAGTTCCCAGAACAAAGAGTCTAAAAACATCTTCAACAAAATCATAGATGAAAATTCCCCAACCTAAAGTGATTGCCATACATGTACAAGAAGCCTATAGAACACATAATAATAGATTGGACCAGAAAAGAAAATCTTCTAGTTACATAATAATCAAAACAATAAATGCACAGAACAAAAAAATAATATTAAAAGCTGTAAGAGAAAATCTCAAGAAACATATGAAGAAAGACCTATCAAATACAGAAGTGCTTGCTGAAGGGAGCCTGAAATAGCTATACCATGAGTGGCTGTGCCAGAGGCTGAAAAATACAGAGGCAGATGCTCACAGCCAACCATTGGATTGAGCACAGGGACCCCAGTGGAGGAGTTAAAGGACTAAAGGAATGGCAGGGGTTTGCAAGAGCATAGGAAGAACAATAATATCAACTAATAGACCGCCCCAGCGATCCCAGGGACTAAACCATCAACCAAACAGTATGCATTGAGGGACCCTTGGCTCCAGCCTCTTATGTAGCAGAGGATGTCATTGTCTAACATCAATAGGAGAAGCCCTTGGTCCTGTCAAGGCTCTATGCCCAAGGCTCTATTCCCAGTAGGGGAATGCCAGGACAGTAAGGTGGGAGTTGGTGAATGGGAGGAGGAGCACCCTAATAAAAGCAGGGCGAGGGCTAATGAGAGGTGGGGGGATTCTGAAGGAGAAACCAGGAAAGGGTATAACATTTGAAATGTAAATATATAAAATATCCAATAAAGTATAAATGAAGATACAGAAGGAAAAACCACATACCTATGCTTAAGAAAAATGAAAATAGGCATGGGCCCAGAACTGACCCATTGCCAGAGCTCTCTGTACTCAGATCCTGAAGGGAGAGAGCAGGACTCTCAGAAGTGCTGACAATCCTAAGATCAAAGGGGAGACTACCACTTCTGCTCACATTCTTGACATAAGAGGAACCCAACTGGGAACACTGTGGACACATGTGCTAGGAGCAATATGGGACAGTATTCTTCCAGTTTTCACCTGTACCTGGAGTTGAAAGCCATTCTCCAGGAGCACTGACATACTTGAAAGCAGGGGTAAGACCACCACTTCTGCTCCAAGGGAGCAAACTGGAGCCAGTAGGACACAGGAACTGAGGAGCAATCTGGGACAGGATTCTTCCAGTTTCTGCCTGCACTCAGAGCTGACCCAAGTGCCATAGCAATCTGTACACAGATCCCATGGAGAGAGAGCTGGATTCTCAGAAGTGCAGGTAATCCTGAGAGCTCAGGGGAAGCCACCACTTCTGCTCACATTCTTGGCCCAAGAGGAACCTACCTGTAGCCCTCTGGACACAGGTACCAAGAACAGTCTGGGACAGAATTCTTTGAGTTTATATATGCACCCAGAGCTGACCCTGTGACACAGTTCTCTGTACCCAGACGCCACTGGGAGAAACCTGAACTCCAGGAGTGCTGACAAACAGGCTTATAGGAGGGTCAAGCCACTGTCAGAAACAGCAAAACCTGCTAACACCAGAGATAAGCAGATGAAGAGAGGCAAGGATAAAAACCTCAGCAACAGAAACCAAGTCCACTTGACATCATCAGAATCCAGTTTCCCCACCACAGCAAGTCCTGGATACCCCAAAACACCAGAAAAGCAAGATTTTGATTTAAAGTCACAACTCAAGATGAGGTTAGAGGTCATTAAGAAGGACATAAAAAACTCCCTTAAAGAAATACAGGACAACACAGGTAAACAAGTAGAAGCCCTTAAAGGGGAAACAGAAAAATCTCTTAAAGAATTACAGGGAAACACAAACAAACAGGTGAAGGAATTGAAAAAACCATTCAGGATCTAAAAATGGAAATAGAAATAATAAAGAAATCACAAAGGGAGGCAACCCTGGAGATAGAAAACCTTGGAAAGAGATCAGGAGTCATAGACACAAGGATTACAAACAGAATGCAAGAAGATAGAAGAAAAAATACAGGGACAGAAAATATTAAAAGAAAAATTGACAGAACCATCAAAGAAAATGTAAAACACAGAAAGGTGCTAGTCCAAAACATCCAGGAAATCCAGGACACAGTGAAAAGATCAAAACTAAGGAAAACAGGTATAGAAGTGATCAAAGATTCCGAACTTAAAAAGCCATTAAATATCTTCAAAAAATTATAGAAGAAAATGTCTATAACCTAAAGAAAGAGATGCCCATTAATATACAAGAAGCCTACAGAATTCCAAATAGATTGGACCAGAATAGAAATTCCTCCTGTCACATAAACTCAAAACACCAAGTGCACAAAAAAAAAGAAAGAGTATTCAAAGAAGTAAGGGAACAGATCAAGTAACATATAAATGCATACTTATTGGAATTACACCAGATTTCCCACCAGAGACTATGAATGCCAGGAGATTCTGGACAGATGTGATACAGACCCTAAAAGAACACAAATTTCAATCCAGGCTACTATATCCAGCAAAACTATCGATTAACATAGATAAAAATCAAGATATTCCATGACAAAACCAAATTTACACAGTATCTTTCTACAGATACAGCCCTATAAAGGATAATAGATGGAAAACTCCAACACGAGGAGGGAAACTACACCCTAGTAAAAGCAAAAAAGTAAACTTCTTAAAATAAACCAAAAAGAAGACAGCAACACAAACATAATTCCACCTCTAACAACAAAAATAACAGGAAACAACAATCACCATACCTTAATAACTCTTAACATCAATGGACTCATTTCCCCAATAAAACAACATAGACTAACAGACTGGATATGTAAAGGGGATCCAGCATTTTGCTGCATACAGGCAGCACACCTCAGAGACACAGACAGAGACTATCTTTGAGTAAAAGGATGGAAAACAATTTTACAAACAAATGGTACCGAGAAATAAGGAGTTCCATTCAAATATCAAATAAAATCAACTTTCAACCAAAAGTTATTGAAAAAAGATAAGAAAGGACACTTCATATTCATCAAAGGAAAAATCCACCAAGATGAACTTTCAGTCCTGAATATCTATGTTCCAAATGCAAGGGCACCTACGTACATAAAAGAAATCATACTAAACTCAAAGCACACATTGCACCTTACACAAGAATAGTGGGAGATTTCAACATTCCACTCTCATCAACGGACAGATCATGCAAACAGGTACTAAACAAAGATGCAGAGAAACTAACAGAAGTTATGAACCAAATGGAATTAAAAGATATCTATAGAACATTTCATCCTAAAACAAAAGAATATAGCATCCTCTTATGGTACCTTCTCCAAAATTGACCATACAATCAGTCAAAAAAACAGGCCTCGACAGATAAAAGAATATTGAAATAATCACATGCATCCTATCAGATCACCATGGACTAAGGCTGGTCTTCAATAACATCAAAAACTACAAAAAGTCCATATACATATGGAAGTTGAACAACGGTCTACTCAATGATAACTTGGTCAAGGAAGAAATAGAGATAGAAATTAAAGACTTTATAGAATTTACTAATAATGAAGGTACAACAATTGAAGTTAATAATCAAACTTATGGGACACAATGAAAGAAGTGCAAAGAAGAAAGCTCATAGCTCTGAATGGTGCCAAAAAGTAATTAGAGCAATCATACTGTAGCAGCTTAACAGCACATCTGAAAGCTCTAGAACAAAAAGAATCAAATACACCCAAGAGGAGTAGAGAGCAGGAAATAATCAAACTTAGTGCTGAAATCAACTGAGAAGAAACAAAAAGAACTATAAAAAAATCAACAAAACCAGGAACTTGTTCTTTGAAAAAAAAATCAACAGGATAGATAAACCCTTAGCCATACTAACCAGAGAGCACACAGACTATATGCAAATTAACAAAATCAGAAATGAAAACAGAGACATGAAAACAGAAACTGAGGCAATTCAAAAAATCATCAGGTCCTAATCAAAAAAGCTTATAATCAACAAAACTAGAAAATCTAGATGAAATGGGTGATTTTCTAGACAGATACCAAGTATCACAGTTAATTTAGGATCACATAAACTATCAAAAGATTCCCAAAACTCCTAAATAAATAGAAGCAGTGGGCTGGAGAGATGGCTCAGTGGTTAAGAGCACTGACTGCTCTTCCAGAGGTCCTGAGTTCAATTCCTCGCAACCACATACTGGCTCACAATCATCTGTAATGGGATCTGATGCCCTCTTCGGATGTGTCTGAAGACAGCAACGGTGTACTCATATATATAAAATAAATAAATAAATCTTTTAAAAAGAGAGAGAGAAATAGAAGCAGTAATGAAAAGTGTACCATCAAAAAAAATAAATAAAAAAAAAAGCCCAGGACCAGATGGGTTTAGTGCAGAGTTCTTTCACAGAAGGACATATACCAATTCTGTCCAGACTCTTCCACAAAATAGAAACAGAAAGTACACTACCCAATTCCTTCTATGAAGCCACAACTATGCTTATACCTAAAAAACACAAAGACCCAACAAAGAAAGAGAACTTCAGACCAATTTTCCTTATGAACATGAATGCAAAAATATTTAATACTACTCTTGCAAATCAAATCCAAGAACACATTGAAACAATCATTCATCATAAACAAGTAGGCTTCATCCCAGGGATGTGGGGATGGTTCAATATTTGGAAGTCCATCAACATAATCCACTATATTAACAAACACAAAGTAAAAAAAAAAACAAAAACAAAAAAACATGATCATCTCATTAGATGCTGTGATACATTTCATAAAATTCAACACCCTTCATGTTAAAAGTCTTGGAAACAGCAAGAATTCAAGGTCCATACCTAACCATAGTAAAAGCAATATGCAGCAAACCAGTAGCCAACATCAAACTAAGTGGAAACATGAATCACTAAAATCAGGACTAGACATGGCTGTAAACTTGCTTCTTACCTATTCAATATAGTACTTGAAATCCTAGGCAGTGCATTCAGAAAACAAAATGAAATCAAGGGAATACAGTTTGGAAAGTTAGAAGTCAAAACATCACCATGTGCAGATGGTATAATACTATATTTAAGTGACCCCAAAAGTTCCAACAGAGAAGGACTAAAACTGATAAACACCTTCAGCAAAATGTTTAGATATAAAATTAACCCAAACAAATCATTAGCCTTCCTCTACTCAAAGGACAAACTGGCTGAGAAAGAAATTAGGGAAATGACACCCTTCAAATAGTCACAAATAATATAAAATACCTCAGTGTGACACTAAACAAGCAAGAGAAAGAACTGTATGTCAAGAACTACAAGTCACTGAAGAAAAGACACTGTAGATCTTAGAAGATGGAAAAATCTTCCATGCTCATGGATTGACAGGATTGCTATTGTAAAAAATGGCCATTTTGCCAAAAGCAATCTACAGGTTCAATGCAATCCCCATCAAAATTCCAACTTAATTCTTCATAGAGTTAGAAAGAGCAATCACAGATTCATTAGAAATAACAAAAAACCCAGGATAGCAAAAAGTATTCTCAACAATAAAAGATCTTTGGGGGAAATCACCATCCCTGACCTGAAGCTCTATTACACAGCAATAGTCATAAAAAATGTATGGTATTGGTACAGAGATACGCAAGTAGATCAATGGAAAAGACTTCAAGACCCAGAAATGAACCCACACACCTATGGTCACTTGATCTTTGACAAAGGAGCTAAAACCATCCAATGGAAGAAAGATAGCATTTTCAACAAATGGTGCTGGTTCAACTGGAGGTCAGCAAGTAGAAGAATGCGAATCTATCCATTCCTATCTCCCTGTACAAAGCCCAAGTCCAAATGGCTCAAGTACCTCCACATAAAACCAGAGACACTTAGACTAATAGAAAAAACAGTGGGGAAGAGCCTTGAAAACATGGGCACCCGGGAAAATTTCCTGAACAGAACACAAATGTCTCATGTTCTAAGATCAAGAATTAACTAATGGGACATCATAAAACTGCAAAGCTTCTGTTAGACAAAGGACACTGCCATCTCTTGGATGCCCTAGTGAAGCCAACAACTGTGAGTACTATTCATTGCTCAGGATATCAGGAGGGAAGAGATTCAGTGACATGGGGCAATAACGAAGCAGATAAAGTGGCTCGAAAAATGGTTATGCAGGAGCCCATCCTGGTTGCAGGCCTGCAAGAGACAGCCACTGGGAACTGGGATCGGACTAAGGGATGGCCTCACTTAGAAAAGGCCCAAATTGCTTAAAAGATAAAGGACAATGGCACGCTTGAGGGGAAAGCTATACTCCCCCAGAGAACAAAGAAAAGACTCACTTTGCCAAATACAGAAATGGACTCATTTAGGAGATAAAAAGTTTGTCAAGTAGTTAAGGTATATGTAACAGACTTTAAGATTTTAGCCAGATCTGAGACAGTAGAAAGTATAAGGTATGTCAATAAGTGAATGCTTAGCAAGCAAACAGGGCAAAGAGACCTAGAGAGTTTAGTGAAAAGTCGAAGTGAACTTCACTGAGATAAAACCAGAAAAATATAATCACAAGTATCTCCTAGTGCTTGTAGATACTTTTTCAGGAATAGATAGAAGCTTTCCTCACCAAATGAGAGACGGCCTCTGCAATCATCAAGAAGATACTGGAAGAAATCTTCCCCGGATTTGGAATACCCAAGGTAATCTGGCCAGACAAAGGCCCTACTTTCGTTGCCAAGGTAAGCCAGGGTGTGGCCAAGTATTTAGAGGTCAATTGGAAATTACATTATATTTACAGACCTCAAAGTTCAGGACTGGTAGAGTAAATAAATAAAATTTTAAAAGAGACCCTGACCAAATTAAATTAACCATGGAGACTGGCACAGACTGGGTGACACTCCTTCCCTCTTGCTCTCTTCAGAGCAAGAAATACCCCTTCCAGATTCAGCCTTACCCCCTTTGAGATCTTATATGGGGCCTCAGCCCCCCTGACTGTATTAGATGATGTTACTGAACCAACATGTCATAGTGCCATAGTAATAATGATTTGTGTGCCAGGCTAAAAGACCTACAGGTGATACAGAAAGAAATCTGCTCACAGCTGACAGCAGCCTATGCCCCGGAGACCCCTGAGACATCCCATCAGTTCCAGGTTGCAGCTACACTGAGTCCAGACACTCGAGCCTCGCTGGAAAGGACCGTACCTGGTGCTGCTGACCACCCTGACAGCTGTCAATTCTCAGCCCTCACCAGCCGTGTACTAGCTGTTGGGGCTGAGAGCTGGGACCTAGAGGGAAACTCAGTCATGTTTGTCCTGGGTTCTATCAAGATAGGTGTGGGATAGGCTTGATTTCCATTACAAATGATGTAACATTGCATATGTTAGTACTCTTAACACTTCTTGGGACTGTGCCTCAGGGATCACAGTCCGTATAAGCTTAGAAGTTCTAAAAGCTAGTCATGACCTTGGTGGATAGGCTTGGATAGTGTCCAGGTTAGAATCCTCATGTTAAGACTACAATACCAAGCTGTTATGCTAGATGAAGCTGAGTTCTCCATGAAGTTCTAGGATTAGAACTATTAACAAAAAAAAAGAATTGGGGAATGTAGAACTAGAGTTTCATAAAGGTTGCTCATCGTCAGAGTCCAGATGTGCAGGGCGGGACGTGCCTGAGGGAGAGCCAGAGATAGGACTTGCCAAACCAGCTATCAGCCCCAAGGACACTGACCATCCGTAGCTACCCCCTCCCCTTCCTTCACCCCCCTGAGTGAGATGAGTCACCCTACCTGCCTGCCGAGCTGCTGGAGAGCACGTACTCCTTGCTGATGTAATTTCGCGCCGAAAGTAACTGTGCATCATTTGAATTGACCAATCATGTGTAACCGCGCGAATGCCCCTAACCTCCCCTATATAAACCCCCGAGTCTGGAGGCTCGGGGTCGATTCCTCTGTCTCCTGTGTGAGATACGTGTCGACCCGGGATCCCGCTAAGACCTGGGATCTCGTTAATAAAGCTACCTCTTGCTGTTTCATCAAAAAAAAAAAAAAAAAAAAAAAAAGAAAGAAAACATGGGCACCCGGGAAAATTTCCTGAACAGAACACAAATGTCTCATGTTCTAAGATCAAGAATTAACTAATGGGACATCATAAAACTGCAAAGCTTCTGTTAGACAAAGGACACTGCCATTAGGACAAAATGACAACCAACAGATTGGGAAAAGTTCTTTACCAATCCTACATCTGATAGAGGGCTAATATCCAATGTATACAAAAAACTCAAGATGTTAGAGTCCAGAGATACAAATAACACTTTTAAAAAATGGGGTACAGAGCTAAACAAAGAATTCTCAGCTGTGGAATATTAAATGGCTGAGAAGTACCTAAAGGAATGTTCAGCTTCCATAGTCATCAGGGAAATGCAAATCAAAATGACCCTGAGTTTCAAATTCACACTTGTCAGAATGGCTAAGATCCACAACTCAGGTGACAAGAGATGCTGGCGAGGATGTGGAGAAAGAGGAACCCTCCTCCATTTTTGGTGGAATTGCAAGCTAGTATAACCACACTGGAAATCAGTCTGGAGTTTCCTTAGACAACTGTACATAGTACTACCTTAGGACCCAGTTATACCACTCCTGGCTACATAGTACTACCTTAGGACCCAGTTATACCACTCCTGGCTATATACCCAAATGATGCTCCAATATATACCATGGTCTTATGCTCCACTATGTTTATAGCAGCTTTATTGATAATAGCCAGAAGCTGGAATGAATCCAGATTTCCCTCAACAGAAAAATGGATACAGAAAATGTGATACATTTACACAATGAAGGATTACTCACCTATTAAAAACAGTGACTTTATCATTGATGGAATTAAAAAATATAATCCTGATTGAGTTAACTCAATCTCTCTCTCTCTCTCTCTCTCTCTCTCTCTCTCTCTCTCTCTCTCTCTCTCTCACACACACACACACACACACACACACACACACACACACACACACACACATACACTCGCAACATACATAGTCTGCACTCACTGATAAATGCATATTAGACCAAAAGCCTGGATTGCCCATGATATAATCCACAGATATAGTTATCTCCTGAGAGGTTCTCCCAGAGAATTACAAATACAAAAGCAGATGCTGGCAGCCAACCATTGGATTGAGAATGGGATCTCCACTGGAGGAATTAGGGAAAGGATTAAAGGAGCTAAAGGGGTTTGTAACCCCATAAGAACAACATACCAACCAACCAGAGCTCCTGAGTACTAAACCAACATCCACAGGGTACACATGGACAGACCCATGGCTCCAGCTGCATGTGTAGCAGAGGATGGCCTTGTTGGGCACCAATGGGATTAGAAGCCCTTGGTCCTGCCAAGGCTCGATCCCCTAGTGTAAGGGAATATCAGGGCAGGCATTCAGACAGGATTGGGTATATGGGTGGGGTAACACCCTAATAGAAGAAGGGGGAGGGCAGATGGGAGAGTACATTTATGGAGTGGAAACCTGGAAAGGGGATAACATTTGAAATGTAAATAAAAAAGTATACAATAAAAATAAAAATAGATTTATATTTGTCAACCTAATTTTAGCATTCTTTTCCCCTGGATTCTGTTTGCAAATATTTTATTGAGAGCTTTAGCATCGATGTTCATCATCGATCATGACATTGACCTACAGTTTTGTCATTACTGCATCTTTACCTGGTTGTATTACTGGAGTAATATTGGCTTTGTAGAAGGAGTTTCAAAGTACACTTTCTGCTTGTTTCTCTTTTGTTCACTTCCCTCCCCTCTCCTCATCCTGTTTCTTTTTCCTTTCTTTCTATTTTGAGAAGTTTTAGTTGGTTTTCTTCTTGCAATTTCTGGTAGGATTCTCTATGTTCTATGACTTTATTAGTCCTGGGTGGTTGGTTAGGTTTCCAGTACCAGGCGTTTTTTGTTTGTTTGTTTGTTTTGTTTTTTTGTTTGTTTGTTTTTATTTCTCATGGTCTCTGGGCCTTTCATCAAATTAATTGCTGTTGATTATATCCAAGATCTGCGTGTCACCATTGCACCTTTAGGGATATTGAACCTTTGGTGGTTTTCATAGATGCTGTGGTGGTTTTAATGGATTTGGCCCTATGAGTTCATGGTTTTGAATGCTTAGTCTATTAAGAATGTTGCCAATAAGAGAAGTGGCCTTGTTTGAGAAGGTGTAGACTTGTTGGAGTAAGTGTGTCAATGTGAGGGTGGCCTTTGGGGTCTCCTCCTCTGCCTAAGCTCTGGTCAGTATGGAATCAGAGCCTCCTCCTGGTTGCCTATGGGAGATTATCCTCTTACATCTTCCTGCAGATTGAGATGCAGAAATCTTGGTTCCTCCAGCACCATATCGACCTGCATGCTACCTTGTTTCCCACCATGAGGATAAATGGACTGAACCTCTGACATGGTAAGCCAGTCTCAATTAAATGTTTTCTTTATAAGAGTCCTATTAGTCATGTTGACATTTCACAAACAGTTGTCACAGCTAAATGGGACTATTTGCTGGTTTGCTCCTTTTGTAGCTTCTGCTATCATGGGAACTAGTCTTCCAAGAGGAGATATTCAGGACAGGCTCAGCTCAGAAGCCTCTGTATTCTATGTAAGAAGTACATGGTGTCTTCAGTAATAGGTACTTTCTACATCTTAGGTCAACAAAGGACAAGAACAATAGCCTCCAATTTTTTAGGAGTCTTAGATAACCCCAATAACCAATAATTCAAAAGAGTATTGGGGTTTTTGTTAAAAGATATTTGGCTCTTGAAAAAGTATATATAATTATAATAAATATAATTATTATATTATAATTATATTATTTATATATGTAGATAGTTAATAGTATGATTACTTATGACTTTTTCAGACATTCTTACAATAATTTACTCTTATGTCCCTTTCTTCTGTAATCATCTCCTTATTCCTTCCCTATTCTTTCCCTAATCAGAGCCTTCCATTTTCCCAGTTCCCCAGTCAGATCACCTGTATTTTCCTATACTATTCTGAATTTCTTCAGTGTCTGTTATAATCGTTTTAAATGTTCTCACAGATTTCAGTTTAATTTCACTCTGTCCTTAATAAATTCATTCAAGTGTTTGCTTGTGTCCTCTTTTATTTGTTTTCATTCTTTGATAGAAATTATTATTGTCCTCTTAAATCCTGTATTCTGAAGTTCCTGTGGTTAATTCCTATTGGAGAACATTTCTATAAGACTGTTGCCCTTTTGGGGAGGGCGGACATATTGTTGTGGTTTGGGGATAGGGGCTGGGCATGTCAATTTATTTAGTTGGTTGTATATCTGATATCAGATTTTAGCCTGCCTAAGTTGAGAGGAATATTGGTTACATTTTTTGATCTGAACTTGACTGATTTCAGGATATGTAGAAAAAGGTGAACAGGACTCCAAATATTCACTATTGATTATGTGTTGAGGAAACATTCATTTCAATTAACTAGTAATAGAGGTGATGTAGTGTCTTAGGTATCATGGCAGATTGCTTGTGTGAACTACAAATAAGTTCTGTAGTATGTTTCCCATCTGGCCCTAGTTATGGACAGGTATTGTGAAGAAAGGGACCATGAGAACTTTTGAAAAAGCATCTTAATGTGGCTTGCAGCTGGCCTTGTACATGGAAAACAGCAAAGACTCAAAGATCTGGCCAAAGTTAGCATGATGTCACATGGATGTAGCCTGAGCCAGGATCCTAAGCCTGGGCCAAGAGAGTTCACAAAAGTGGATGTTACCTGCAGCTAGAGGAATAATTTGACATAAGGTGTTGGGTCAGACTAGGGAAGGAAATATTCTATTGTGGCTCCTGCCTGATTATTCCTGAATGGAGACTCTGACACAGAAGTAGTGGCAAAGGTCAAAGATCCTGAGTTAGATTCAGCAATAAGTATGGCCTGGGTATGCTGCTTCTGGTTTGGCATAGACCTGGAATGGGCTGAAGTTGAAGGATAGGACTTCACTGGACTCACAAATTTGTAAATGTGACTCATATATAAGTCTGGAGGAAGTGTGAGGACAGTTCTGGGTCAGACTAGGGAATATAAGTGATCTATACTGTTTCCTACCTAGGTTTCAGCCTGGAAAGCCAGAGTAGAGTATCTGCAGTATTATAGGATTTCTATTTAGATTATCTCTTTCTATCAAAATGTTCCATACTTAATAGCCAAATACCATTTGTTCACTCCATTTTGTACATAAGGAATTTATAAAGGACTTAAGAGTATGGTTCATATCTACTATACAGATATGTTGACATCACCTTGAACAGCTAGGTCTGCAGTTTTCATTTTCAAGGTATCATTTTAAATAAGCCTGTTCTTCAGTGTTTCTCATTCTGCTTGTCTATTTCTATCGCTTTCTGTTCTATTATCTGTCTGTCTATGTCACTGACAAAGTCTCCTGTCTTCTGCGAATGTCATGGGCCTACTACAGTTTGGCATTCTCATATTAGATATAGTTTTTTCATGACAACTGTATTAGAACAGATAAGGATGGAAGAGACAGAAAGTACACATCTTCTGTATCTTAAAATTTGAATCTACGTATTGGTACATTGTCAATTTCTTTGTATTCTCTTGAAAACAGTAGTGATTTTATTTTATTCAGTTCAAAAGGGTGCTAGATATTCTTTGCTTAGAAATTATGAGTTATTTGAAGCAGCCTTTAATTGACCACAATGTTAAAATAGTTCCAATATGAGTTTCAGTCTTTGTCCATTATCATCATTTGAGCTGTTGTCCACTCTAAATTAAATAAGTTCATGGAAAAGCAAACTCAGTTACTAAACTAATTGGTGCATTCTTAATACTAAATCTCATTTTTTGCTTATATTTGCTTCATTTTTCTTGTTGCTCTCTTTTTTCCATTCACCCCCTTCCTTTTCCCTCTAGTTGATTCATACTTTTCCTGACACAAATATATCTTTGTACTTTTCTGTTTTACTAACAATAACAAGAAAATAAAGACTCCATAGTGAGAGTTAATGATTTTGCCAAATTAGCAATATCTATATTTCAACTCCAGAAGTCTTCATTAAAAATGTTTCTATAAAAATACTTTGACACCATTGGAGCTAAATTTATTTTCACCATCTACAACAACACAATTTTGGAGAGGAAAAAGAGAACAGAAGTTATAAAAAATATATTTTATGTAAGAACAGGAGTTTCCTTTTCAGTGCCATTTTTATAATCAACATGAACATGTGCAATTCTAAATACAGAGTAATAGTATGCCAGATAAAATCAAATTGACATATCACTAAAAAGAAGAGAGGTACTTCTGAATTTAAAATAAGATATCTGTGAGCTGCAAAGATGACTGTTAGTTTATAGAACACTGAAAAAAATGCTTCATCTCCCTGAATATAGAAACATGCCACACAATTCTCAACACAGCATATACAAATTATAGAAAATGTACTAATTCTTGTATAATGCTAAAGATTCTTTCATTGTCTATTTTAAATGTGAAAAATGAGATTTCTGTATAATTCCAATATGTGTACGGTTAACTAAGTGATAAAATAAGAAAAATGTTCTGATCAGTCTAAAATTCATAGGGAAGATTTATGCTTTTATTATTTTATTTGGATTCACATAAGATAAGTTAACCAGAACACCACAATTAACTCTAGTATATGATTTTACACTATGTAATTTCTCTTTAAAGAATTCTCTCTGTGGCTGAGGGAACAGCCAACCAATAACCAGTCCAACTTGAAATCCACCCCATGGGAAAGAACCAATCACTATCACTATTAATGATACTCTATTATGCTTGCAGATGGGATCATGTTGTCCTCTGAGAAGCTTCACCCAGCCACTAAATCAGATAGATACAGACGCCCACAGCCAAACAGTGGATGGAGCTTGAAGACTCTTATGGACGAATAAGAGGAAGGATTGAGGGCCCTGAAAGGGATAGGAACTCCATAGGAAGACCAACAGCATCAACTAATCTGGACCCTTGGGCCTCTCTGAAACTGAACAACTAACCGTAGAGCATACATGGGCAGTACCTATGCCTCTCTGCTCATATGTAGCAATGTGCAGCTTGACCAGCATGTGGGTCCTAAACAACTGGAACACTGGCTATCCCAAAAGCTTTTGACTGTCTGTGGGATATGTTCTTCTAGCTAGGCTGCCTCATCTGGCCTCAGCAGGAGAGGATGCACTTAGCCTCACAGAGGATGCACTTAGCCTCACAGAGAGGATACTTAGGGGGCTCCCACGAACCCAGAGGGCTAATGAGCAGTATGTAAAGTGAATAAGTTTAAAAAAAATTAAAAATCACAATCAATATTCAATTTAAAAAATTCTTAGCTCTATCCTTACAGATAATATAAATATTGAAAAGACTACTGAATTGTTTCATAATTCAATGAAGCAGAATATGCTATCACTATGCTTTCCAGTTAAACTAACAAAAGCCAGTAGGATGTATATGTATAATGAGAATGAGGTCCCCATTGGAAGAGTTAGAGAAAGGATTGAAGGAACTGAAGGGGTTTGCAACCCCATAAGAACAAAAATACCAACCAACCAGAGCTCCTGGGGACTAAACCACCATCCAAAGAGGCCCATGGTTCCAGCTGCCTTGTTGGGCACCAATGGTAAGAGAAGCCCTTGGACCTGCCAAGGCTGGATTTCCCCCAACCCCCTGCTGATGTAGGGAAATGTCAGGGCTGGGAGTCAAGTAGGGGTGGGTGGGTGGTTAAAGGAAAGGAGATAACATTTAAAATGTAAATAAAAATATCCCCTAAAAATCCAAAATGTGAAGTTCTTTCTGCTGATTTTTAGTCTAACTTTCATCTAATATTTCCTCACTATGCTTCCTTTCCTCCTGTTTGGAATGGAAATGTATATTCTGTGCAGTTGTGTACTGGAAACATGTGATCTGCTTTTTTATTTTGAGTTTATTTTGAGTTATTTTGAGATGGTAGCAGTTCAGAGATTGCCCTAAGTGCCAGAACAGAGTTTGGATTTGGGACTTTAAAACATTCCTGAGACTGAAAAATTATGGAGACATTTGAATTTGGACATAATAAATTTTGCATTATGATATGACCATAAGTTTATAGTGTCCAGAGAATGTAATGTAATGGTTTGAATAAGAATGGCCCCAGTAGGCTTATGTTTGAGTATTTAGTCCCCAGTTAGTGAACTGCTTGGAATGTATGAGAAAATACTACCTTGTTGAAGGGGGCAAGTCACTGGTTGTGGAATTTGGGGTTTTACTAGTCTATGCTAGGATCAGTCTCTCTCTCTCTCTCTCTCCCACTCCCTCTCCCTCTCCTTCTCCCTCTCCCTCTCTCTCTTTCTCTCTCCCTCTCTCTCTGTTTCTCTCTCACTCTTTCTCTGTCTCTCACTCTCTCTCACTCTCTTTCTCTGTCTCTCTGTCTCTGTCTCTGTCTCCCTCTCCCTCTCCCTCTCCTTCTCCCTCTCCCTCTCTCTCTTCTTCTCTCTCTCTCTCCCTCCCCTCTCCGAGATGCATGTGCATCATGTTGTAAAGTTTGTCTCAGTTACTATGACCATGTCATGCCTGTCTGCTTCCTGCCATCATAATTATGGATTTATGGATTAACCCTCTAGAACTGTAAGCAAGGCCCCAATTAACTGCTTTCTTTTATAAGAACTGCCACGATAATGGTGTCTATTCACAGCAGTAACACACGAACCAGTTAGTGAAAAAAGAGGCCATGAATTATAAGGATAGTTCAAGGCATATATGGGAGGTTTTAGAGGGAGAAAAGTAAAAGGGGGATGCAATTTCATGATAATCTCAAAGTAAAGCAAAAACAATTTCCAGAAATGCAAGATAATATCTTTCTAACATCTTGTATTGTGGGGTATGATACAAAAATCTTTATAAACTTTAAACATATTAACTAGGTGGGAAAATATCACAAAGGTCTGTTTTTTTCAAAGAGTAAATATGTAGCATGTGTAAATTGATTTCTCGGAGCATTTCTCTTTTGATCTTCACCTTGAACAAAAAATCTATTCTATTTCTGTGGCATGTTTATAAACAGAGAGCTTCAAAAATATTCATTCAGTTTTGGTCCTAAGTATCAGAAACTGTTATCCTATTGAAGCTCATTCTTATTTTATCTGGGCTCTCCACACCGTTTTTGTATTACTGCAATTATTCCATTACTTCTATTTGAGACCATGTTTTCTATGCCCTGGCTACAAAGGGACACACTTTTGGGAAGGGTTAAAAGTGGTGGGATAATGGAAGACAAACAGTAAAAATGTATTTGAATAAAGGTGAAGAGTTAATAAGACTAGAAAGCAGCAAAACTGGCTTAGAAAATAATATGTAAAGAAATATATTGAATATATTTCTTTTTTTATTTTTTTTTTTATTTTTTTTTATTTTTATTAACTTGAGTATTTCTTATATACATTTCAAGTGTTATTCCCTTTCCCGGTTTCCGGGCAAAATCCCCCTCCCCCCTCCCCTTCCTTATGGGTGTTCCCCTCCCAAACCTCCCCCCATTGCCGCCCTCCCCCCATAGTCTAGTTCACTGGGGGTTCAGTCTTAGCAGGACCCAGGGCTTCCCCTTCCACTGGTGCTCTTACTAGGATATTCATTGCTACCTATGGGGTCAGAGTCCAGGGTCAGTCCATATATAGTCTTTAGGTAGTGGCTTAGTCCCTGGAAGCTCTGGTTGCTTGACATTGTTGTACTTTTGGGGTCTCGAGCCCCTTCAAGCTCTTCCAGTTCTTTCTCTGATTCCTTCAACGGGGGACCTATGAATATATTTCTTTAAAAAATCAATACATTTTTCATAGTTGAGGAAACCGACATCAAACTGAACAGTATTTTTTCTTATGTTAATAAACAATATAAATCCGCTAATCATACAAATGTTGGTTTCAAATACTCTTGCCTATTTCACAACATTTTCTGTTATCTATTCATGGGAATCAAATCATCAGAAGCCTCATAGTATAAAACAGCAATACTTAGTTTAGTCATAATATTGTTGTCAAAGCAGAGCTTGGTGGAGAAGGCTAATGCTTGTTATACTTGGTATCAGCCGAAGAGGCTGAATTGAGAGAATCTACTTCAAGATAGTAGCCTGATATTGCTTACTGATTTGTGCATGCTGCTGGCTGGATACGATGATTCTAAATATGAGGCAAGTGCTTTGGTTATTCTTCCTCACAACATAATGGCTAGGAATTAAGGCCTGAGGTACTAACAGAGAAAGCCAGTTAAATGCTGTATTATTTCTTGTGACCTTGACTGGAAAGTTATACAGTGTTACTTCTGCTGCAGTATCTATTTGTGACTGCCATTGGGACCCATACAAATTATCAACACAAATGGGACATAAACAGAGTTTATGAATAGCAAACTAGTGGAAAATATTATATGGGCATTAAAAATAGACAATATTGTAAGATGATGTGAGGTGGTAAATGACTATTAGAAAATCTGTTGTTGGGGGCTGGAGAGATGGCTCAGTGTTTAAGAGCACCGACTGCTCTTCCAGAGGTCATGAGTTCAATTCCCAGCAACCACATGGTGGCTCACAACCATCTGTAATGGGATCAGATGCCCTCTTCTGGTGTGTCTGAAGACAGCGGCAGTGTACTCATATATAATAAATAAATAAATCTTTAAAAAAAACACAAATAAATAAATAAATCTTTAAAAAAAAAAAAAAGAAAATCTGTTGTTGTCATGAAATGCCATGCCAGATTGACAAAATGAAGTTCAATGTTGGTTTCAAGTTTACTGTTAGAACTTTTCAGCCTTTCTGTTTCAAATTACCTTTCATATAAAGTGCTTAAGTTTGACAGTATATGATATAGCAATGAAAGCTACTGATGTAGGTTATTTATGGACTGGAAACTGGGAAAGGGAATACCATTTGAAATGTAAATAAAAAATATCCAATAAAAATATGTATTTGGATATTTGGGGACATTATTTTACAGGGAATGTACATGAACACATATGTGAACATACATACATATGTATGTATGGGTACATATGTAGAGGTCAGAGTTCAAACTTGTGTTTGAATCTTGTTCCATCATTGGTGCTGTACACATGCACGCATACAGATAGGGATGCTTAGCAATCTAGAACTTGCAAATTAAGCCAGACCTGATGCATGTGAGCCCCAAGAATAAGAAAAATACACATGTGCACCACCACACTCAGATTTTTATGTAAGTGCCATTCATGAGAGTCAGGTACTTAATGCTTGTGAGGTAATGTACCATGTTTTATAATCATGGCTTTTAATTAATAAAAATAAAATCATTCAAAGCCACTAGCTTATATTGTATATTATAAAAGTATTATTTATTTATTATTTATTTATTGTGTGTCAGCATTCACATGCCACAGCCCATGTGAAAAGGTCAAAGGACAACATCTGTGCACCAATTTTCTCCATCTACTATCTAGGATCTAGGGATGGAATTCAGAACACCAGGTTTGCTGACAATTACCTTTATATACTGAGCAATCTTTTAATCCGTTAATATTGCACATTTTAACTTTAGATATACTTTAGGTACAAGGGTTTTCCTTTTTATTTTTAGTTCATATACAAAGTGAAGGGCTTCATTTTTCCACTTTCATGTGTACAGATTATTGTACTTTTCTCACAAATATCTGCCGTTACCTTTTATTGGCTCTCCTACACCCACACTTTCTTTTTGCTTCTGTTGCTGAAGATTGAATATGCAGCATTTTGTGATCTAAAGATATTCTTTACCACTCAGTTTCACATCTAGCTCTTATGTGATTTTTCCAATGCAGTAAAATTATCACTATAGTCATGAGAATTAAAATATATGGTTGATATCACACAGTTGCCTACTTGGAGATTTTCTATAAGAGGAAAAGTATTAGCAAATGTCAAATATACATTTCTAATGTGTAGTGTTTGGGTAATGGTTTTCTTTGAATATTTTGTTTATTTACATTTCAAATGTTCTCCCCATTCCCAGTATTCCCTATGCAAACAGCCCCTCCCATCCCTTTTCCCCTTTGCCTCTGAGAAGGTGTTCCCATCACCTGCCCACTACCTCCTCAGTGCCCTAGCATTCCCCCACCCTGGGTCATCAAGTCTTCATAGGACCAAGAACCTCCCATCTGATTTATGCCAGATAAGGCTATCCTCTGCTACATATGTAGCTGGAGCCATGGATGGATCTATGCATGCACTCTTTGGTTGGTGGTTTAGTCCCTGGAAACTCTGAGGGGTCTAGTTAGTTGATATTGTTGCTCCTCCTTGAGGCTGCAATCTTTCAGCTCCTTGAATCTTTCCCTAACTCTTCCATTGGCTTCCTCAGGTGCAATTTGAAAAGGTGCTTAATATCACTATTTGTCATGGGTTGTCAAACCAAACCACAATGCAATATTATCACACATCTGTAACATACAAGTGATAGTGAGGGTGAAAATATAACTAGAAACACATGATTTTAAAAGGTGCAACTGATCCATATAGTAGTGTAGCATTTTTTAAGGAAAGAAACAGACAAAACATAAATAGAACTACAACATGATCCAGGTATATCGATCCTGGAAATGTACCCAAAGGACTCTGCATCTTACACCATACTAAAGAGAAATATATATCCACGCTTACTGTTACTTTTTGTTGTTGTTGTTTTAGTTTTGTTTGTTTGGAATAGGTAGAAAATGAAATCTGTCTGAATTGCTCACCAGGTGGTGAGTGGATAGTTGAAATATAGTACATATTTGTGATAGGATTTTATTCATCCGAAAAGTGAAATGAAATTTGCAGGTAAATGAATGAAACTGAAAAAATTACACTGAGTGAGCAAAGTCAGGACCAGAATGAAAAACGCACTATGCTTTCTTTCTTATGTTGAGTCTCCCTTAAAATTATTTATTTTCTTTGCCCATGTTTAATCATTTGATAGTTTCATACATTTACCTAATGATTTTTATTAAATTTGTTCCATATTCTTTTCCATTGTCCTTCCTCTCCTATAGAAAATTTTTTTTAAATCAACAAGACTCTTCCTAATTTTATAACTTAGTATGTGTGACCAACTGAGTTTAATAAGTTAACTTGTAAGAACGTTAGTGTGAGGTTATTTTAAGGCAAGTTGTCTGGGGTAAATCACTGAAGAAAATAACACCATTGTCAGCAAACGTTAATGGGTAATAGTCTATCTACAAAGGGTGGGCCTTATGGAGCCCTCCCTTATTCATGATGAAATGTTGATAATCCCAATTTTGTGCAATCATTAGTTATGTACATTTATATTAGAGTATGGCTGGAATCCAAAAAAAAAACTGTAAAGAAGCTATTGATGGAGAGGTGTTTTAAGGGAAAGAGCATTAGAGAACATAAGTAAAATGACAGTAGAGGAAGAATACTGGATGAGGTAAAAAAAAGTTTATGTAAAGAAAGGGTGGATAGATGGCATAGATGAGAGGGGTCTGGGAAAGTTTGACTAAAAGAAAGGATGTATGAAAAGATCATATGCATACTTATTATCTGATTACACAATTCAAAATATAGTTTAAAATAAATTAGAGTGTAGATGTACTGCCTTGCTAGATAAGGCTACTCCTAAAAGCTAAGGGTAACAAAACAAAAACTCACTGCCAGGTGTGAGATTTCTCCTTCTGAGTTGTAGGGCAGGAAGGCCCTTAATAATCCCTAAACAACATAAGCATTTACCATTCCGTTTGGTCACCTCCCAGAACATGAGGGTGAGTATTAGTGGCTACTTTTATTTTTATATTAATTTAGTCAACTTGACAGAAGACAGAAGCTATCTAGGAAAGGCTGTGGCATGCAAGTGAGTTTTCTGGAGATGGCCCATTGTTTTGCATGGCTTTGATGGGTGCACTCTGAGAGGCAAAGACCCCAGAGCCTTTGTCTTAGGATGTCTTCTTGCTGCTGATATTCCTTTCCTGCCACTATTACATAGCTTAATGATTTATTGGGTACTGACCTACTCTGTTGGACAGATTTCCTATAGAATCAGTATGAAGATGTACTTTCCTATAGTAATGCTGTTTAGATAAATGGATGATTTTGTAATTCTGATAATGATTTTATTGAACTCCTAAACTGATACAAATAACTGCAAGAC
This sequence comes from Rattus norvegicus, assembly GCF_021556685.1. Lineage (NCBI taxonomy): Eukaryota > Metazoa > Chordata > Mammalia > Rodentia > Muridae > Rattus > Rattus norvegicus. The sequence goes on along the minus strand of NC_141554.1, from coordinate 54,728,786 downwards.
CTCTACAGAATAAAGCTGCAAACAGAGTTCAGAGGTCCATAAACCTTCCTTTGTCTTTGACTAATTGCACTAGGAAAAGAAAACAATCTTGCATCAAATTTACAATCATGGAAAACATTCCTTCTAGGTTAGGAATGAGTCCAACATCTCATAACTACAGGTAATCAACTGGGAATGTACAATTTATTGTAGGCCCAAGGACAGAAAAAAATACTGACTAGTCTATACAAGACTTCAAAGTAATAAGATATAATGCAGACCATTTGTTTCTTGAGAAAACCATGGGTGTTGTTTTGTATATGCTCAGCCCAGGGAGTGGCAGTATTAGAAGGTGGGAACCTGTTGGAGTAGGTGTGTCACTGGAGGTGTGGGCTTTAAGACCCTCATCCTCGCTGCCTCGAAGTGAGCATTCTACTAGCAACTTTTAGATGAAGATATAGAATTCTCAGCTCCAGCTGTACTATGCCATCTTGGATGCCTCCGTGTTTTTTATTTGATGATAATGGGCTGAATCGCTGAACATGTAAACCAGCCCCAATTAAATGATGTCCCTTATAATACTTGCCTTGGTCATGGTATCTATTAATAGCAGTAAAACCCTAAGACACCATGTTAACTTATCACATAAAGAACCATTGCTATAAACTTATAGTGAATTTATGGAGCTAGAAAATAGATAAGGATTGTACATTTAAGTGCTGGTCTTAATGGAAAGACATGTAAAGAGTTCTGATGTAACTCAATAAACCTTAATGACATATGGCATGATCTAGTACTTTAAACTTACTATGAACTTATAGTATGTAAAAGTGCTTAGAAAACCATATAATCAAATATCCTACTATTTTGGTTCTACCTGATAATTACTATGAGGTAATTTTTAGAAGGTATAAAAACTAAGAATAATAATAAAGTGACAGTGTAACCTTCTCTGGTTCATCTAGTGTGCCTGTGTCTCTATGAATGCATGCCTTTTTCTTTCTTTCTTTCTTTCTTTCTTTCTTTCTTTCTTTCTTTCTTTCTTTCTTTCGTTCTTTCTTTCTTTCATGCTTGCTTTCTTGCTTGCTTTCTTGCTTGCTTTCTTGCTTGCTTTCTAGCTTTCTTCCTCCCTCCCTCCCTCCCTCCCTCCCTCCCTTCTATCCTTCCTTCGTTCCTTTCTTTCTTTTCTCTGTGGCTAATGAAGAGTTAGGGATTTCCAATCCTCTCACCTGGCCTGAAAGAACCCCCCCCTCCAGGCAGAGTGAAAAGCCCAAGTAACTAAGTTTCTTTTTTTAATCCCTGCCATCAGCAGGAATTAATTGCCAGAAAGTATCAGCTTTAGAGCTAAGAATAGTAAGAGAAAGTTAAATAATCAAAAGCCTTCAGCTCTCCCCCAACCCAGTTCTTGTTCTTAGCAGATACAAGTTAGGGTTTCTAGAAAGAGGAAGCCTCAATTGGGAAAATAACTTTGTCACAGTGACCTGTAGGCAAGTCTGTGGGATATTTTCTTCATTAATTATTAATGTGGGAGGACATAGTTCACCATGAGTGGTGCCACCATTGGACAGGTGTTTTGGGGTTGTATAAAAATCAGGCTGAGCAAAATATTGAAAGGAAGCCAGTAAGAAGTTTCTACTGTGGTCTCTGCTTCCTCGCCCCAGGTTTAATCTCTGAACTTCTGCCATGACTTCCTTTCATGATGGCATGGTAAGCTGAAATAAACACTTAAAATCTTTCCACATTTCTTTTGGTCAAAGTCTTTATAACAACAATAGAAAAGAGACTAACAAACTGTTACCTGGTTCATGGGGGTTATTGCTGTGATAGACTTGACCACTTGTTTGGGGGAGGGTTGCTGTGGAATTTGAAATTTGAGGTTGGAAAAGTTGTAGAGGGTTCAGAGCTCAGTGAACTATTTGTGGAGCTTGGAAGATATCAGTGTGGAAACCAATACAGATGATGGAGGTCTTGCTTGAGATGTTCCAGAGGGAAGTTTGAATGTTCCTCACAGACTATCAGGGATACTTGTATGATAATTTAAATTAAGAGTCTGTTGTGTTTAATCAGCTGTGGTTGGAGAATCAGGTCTAATTAGCAAAAGACAAGAACCACTGAAGCAAGACATTTATTTTCCTGAAACTGTTGACACTGGTGAGCTGGAGCTGAGCAATCAGCTGTAATTAAAAACATACCGTGGAGGGAAAATCTTTTAAGGAGCATTTCCTAGGGGTCAGAACAAAGGATGTGGTCCAAAGGATGTCAAGGTTGCATTTCAAGCTAGCAGTTAAACTTTGATATTTGTATGAATTTCCCATGTGATGCTGTTTTTGATAGAATGAAATGATCATAGGCAGCAGCTGAGATTTGGCACTGAGAGAGATTCCAGGAAAGAACACCAGTAGAGTTGCACTGGATAATCCAGGATTGGAGGTGGTATGGAGATGGCATAATGCAGGAAGAGAAGAGGTGATTGGTGAAGGTTCAGCCTCTGAAGACCCCAGCACATTAGGGATGCCAGGACTATGGGATGGCTGCCAAGGACAGCAGCAGCTATGGATTTTAGCCAATCTAAGCATATGAGACTGTAAGGCAAGTTATATGTGCTATGAGTTGCAAGATCAGAGAGATGGAACTACAGAGACACTGTGGTATAAAAAAGACCATAAGAGAAACCCAAAGTATGAACACTAAGTTATAGAATTTGATATATACTGCTACAGGTTGATTTTGACTTGATTTGACTGTGAATATGACCTGGTTCTTTCCTCTTGACTTAAAAATTATTTAAATTATTTTTGATTTTACAGGAACCTGCATGACTGTGATCTTGTATATTTTAGAAAAACTTTTGACTTTTGAAGAGGCATAGGGGTTGTAAAAGACAACATGTGCTTTTGTCTTGTGTTGAAAATTGTAAAGGCTTGGACTTTCAAAACAATTTTCACAATATTATATTAATATTACACAGCAATTTGAAGACATATAAGGAAGAAAATTTTAAAATTTAATAATGTCGTGTTTGTGTGTCAAGTTAATAAGGGAACAATCGTATTTGTTAGGGTTTCTTGTCAGCTTGACCAAAAGTTAGGGTAATATCTCAACTGACAAATGGCTCTATAATATTTTCCTATAAGGCAAGTAGTATGTGGGGCCTTTTCTTTTTAATATATATTTTTATTTTAATTATTTTATTTATTTACATTCCAGTCATTGGCACCCCCTCTTGGTCTTCCTCCCACAGTTCCTTGTCTCATTTCTCTTCCCCCTTACCTCCTAGAAGGTGCTCCCCCACAACCGGACCTCCCCCTTTCCTAGGGCCTCAAGTCTCTTGAGGATTAAGCACATCTTCTCCCACTGAGGCCATACCAGGGAGACCTGTGCTGTAGGAGGAACAGAGCTGCTGCTTCTGCATAAACACTGAGGTTCCTGCAGCAAAGGCATCACCTGAAGGAGGACCTAATTAAGGACTGCTTGAGAGACCAAGGATTGCTGACACAGACAATGCCAGCCAATCAAGAACTTCTGTTTAGAAGAGATGCTTTCTCAGGCCTAATGGCAGGGTGTGTGTGGAGAGTATTAAAGGAGCTTGTATTTCTCACCTGTTGTGCTATTGATTTCGAACCACCTCACCTCCAACCCCCAAGGGCAAGTAGGGAGTGGCAACAGGCTGTCCAGGGCACAGGCAGCAGTCTGCTATATATGTGCCAGGGGTCTCAGACAAGCTGATTATGCTTCTGGTCGGTGGCTCAGTTTCTGGGAGCCCCCTGGTGTTGATACTGGTCTTCCTATGGTATCACTCCCCCCTTTAGCTTCTTCAATCTTTCCCCTAACTCAAACCTAGGGTTCCTTGACCAGTCCAGTGGTTGGGTATAAGTATCTGCATCTGTCTGGGTCAGCTGCTGGTTGGACCTTTCAGAGAACAGCCATGCCAGGTTCCAGTCTGTAAGCACATCATAGCATCAGTAGTGGGGCCTTTTTTTGATTAATGATTAATTTGGGAGGGCCCAGCCATCACAGATGATTCCATTCCTGGGAAGATAGTGCTACAATGTTTTTCATGGCCTCTGCCTTGGTTCCAAAGTCAGATTTCTGTCCTGACTTTCTTTCATTTTAGTTTAAGATGTAAGATGAAATAAATCTTTCTCAGGTTACTTTTGTCATAGTCTTTACTATAGCAGTGAAAACCAGACTTAGACAGACCATGTTGTTGAAGCACCACATACTATTATTACAAAAAAATGCTAGCTGGAACTGAGCTGAATACCACCCTCCCCCCCCCCACTACTAAAGCAAGATATGTCCACTTCTGCATAAATGGCAAGAATCTTGTTGGGGTATCCTACTGTTCTCTGCCTAATCTGAAGGAGAGAACCCATGCATGTTACTCTCAATCTGCTCAAAAATTTATGACTGTGGACATCATTGGTCCTGGTTTAAAGCTTACTACTTCTTTTTACTTAAGTTGACATAGTTTGAAACTGCTTTCTATACATACATGCTTATCCACCATTCAGTCTTAATCAGAGATTCCATTCTTTGCAATGAATGGTAGTGAACAATTTTAGACCCATGGTTGTTCAAGGTATTGAGAATAAGTGATAGAGTGCTTAGTATTAAACAAAATATTTATATTAGTTTCTTTAAGGCTAATGGAATATTGAAAAAGAGAGGGAAGAAAGAATATAAGAGCTGGATGATGAATGGTTATGTTTTGGGCATCATACAGACTTTGTAACCATGAACTTGAAGCTGTAGCTGCATGTATGTGACCACACAAAGCTTGACCAATCAACAGTCAATTCTGGTTCAGAGATGATTTTGTGGAGGCCTAGGCATTTTACCCCAGGTTCATTTTGTTCTCTGGATTGTTCTTGGATGTGACTTCATGCCTCCTGTGTTAATCATTTACATATTTATTCTGGCTGGATGTCAGCACACAGCTATAGATTCCAATATGGTCAAGGTACTCTGAATCTTGATAAGGCTTTCTACCTTGCATTCCTGATTCTCTACATATAGTCTATGGTAAATGCCTGGCAATTATGTTTAAATGATCTGTCTGGAGAAAGTTCTAGGGAAAGGACTGCTCTGTCAATATTTAGTGTGTGTTTATTGGCATCTATTTACATGTTTTTTCTGATTATATTTTTACAGCTATGATTTTTCTGAATTCAAACAACTTGCTTGAATAATTTGCTTTCTTTGTTATATTTTTGTATAGAAAACTACAGTGAAACTGAAATGAGGCTATTACAGCATTAGACTATAGTTTGCCCCATTCTTTCAGGCCTTCAGATCCCATGTTACATAGACACATATCTGTAAAAGTAAATGAAAATCAACACTGGGAAGGTATATTATTATGAAGAATGTTCACTTTATGAAATCATCAAAACATACTAAAATATAAAACAATCTTCCCTGGAATAAAAATTGATAACACACAGAGAGAATGAGGTTTCCAAAAAATTAAAATTATAACTTCTATGTGAATCAATATTTTTCTTTTTGTATGTATTCATTCCCAAAATGATATCACTAGTGTTGAAGTGTTCCATATCTTTTTATTCACTGAAGTACCATGTTTGAGGCCCAAGAAATGAAAACAATGTATGAGTCCACAAATAGATAGATGATAAAGGAAGTTTGGGATACATGTATGTGTACATGAAATTTGGTGGTAAATGGATGAAATTTTGAAAATTTTATATCAAGTGAAGCAACATGGACCCAGAAAGACAAATATTCTATGTTACCACTCATCTATTGTTCCGACCTCCTACCTTTCAAATGTCCAAATATGGGTGTATATAACCTAGAGTAGCTGCAGAAACCAGGTAAGTAAATGGGAGTGATGAAAAGGTAAGAACAATAGAGAGTTGAATAATAGAGTACAAGACATCCCCCACTTTTCCAACTTCTGCCTTTAGATCACTTGTAGAAAAGAAGATAAAACAGAATAAGGAGAAAGTAGAGTGAAATAATAGAATTCGGAAAAAGTAATAAAAAATCATATAATTTTCTATCTACCAAATATTATAAATAATACATAGAAGTTTGATCATACATTTACATGTGTAGCATAAGTTAAATTTTCCCAACTGAGTTGAAAATGTTCCTGCCCACACACACAAGAGCCATAAACTAACAAACACCCAACACTAGACATGTAACCTCTGTGGAGATGTTGGTCATTGTTCAAGCGACTCCAAAAACATCAGAGTCTATTGTTTGCTGTAGCCCTTGGTTTCCCCTAGAGAATCTATGAAGGTGACCCTAGTAATGGGTCTTTTAATAATGGAGGATTGAGCACCTGAACTAGCCATTTTCTGTAAGTAGGAAAGGTGGGAATAGGACACGAACCTAGCCAAAAAAAATCTTCTTCTTATAACATGTGTTACTTGCAGCATATGTTGGAGCAATTGTCAGAAGCCATAATGGGACAAGCTAATAGCTAGCAGGTGATCTTCCTGAGATGACTTGCTTCAGATTATTATATAATTGGCAATAAGTCCACCCTTATTGAGCAAGGCTGAAAGGGAATTCATTTTAAGAAAGAATACTGATGCTAATATGCTATTCCTGTTATTATTAAACATATATAACAATCATTAAATAATAGCCTGCCCCTTTGGTGAAGATCCCTGCAGATCTAGAGAGATGTAGTATCTTATAGTAATGCTATATAGACAAATAAATGATTTCTTAAGTCATAATGGTGATCCTATAAGAATTCCTAAAATTATATCAGTGATTATTAAGCTCTATTTATAATGGGACTACTATTAGGTCCTTTTCTGATAGTCAAAACTGTGATGAGAACTCTGTCAGTCTTTCAAGTGTCACCAGTTAATTGCCCTTAGCTGGTAACCAGACTTCCTCATACTCAGAGCACATACCAAGAGATTGTAAAACAATTAACCAAAGGTTATAAAAAGGGAACTAACTATTTATTATATGTGTTAGGACAGAAGACAAAATATTGATTTGGTTTATCTATACAAAACTTCACCAATAACTTAGTTATGGTTTTAAACCTCAGTGAAACTGTGGAGCTGTGGCAGGTGATAGATGTTTAGCCAAATAATTACTCCTAATGGTATGCATACAAACATTCTCTGTTGTAAACTTCTATTTAAATTTATGATTTGATTTTTTGTGTGAACTTGTGATGAACTTTGTAACATGTGATCATGTTCTAAAAGATGTTTAAGTGTTTAGGACAAAGAGAAGAGTCAGAACTGTGCTAAGAAGAACTGAGCAGACAGAGGAACTGAGCTGAGAAGTTTTAGACAAAACACGTTTTTAGACAGAACTGAACTCAAGAACTTAGAATTATAGGCATAGCTTTGGGAGAAAAGGTATTGAGAGTAAGAGCATTGTTGTGACTGCAGAACAAGAGGAGAGAACAAGATTTGAAGGAGAATGCAGAGTGAAATAATTCAGAAACTATAGGTAACATAAAAAACTAGGAGAGCAGTTTGTTTGAAGAATGCAGAGGGAAAGAGGAACAAAGAAGAAGCTGCAGAGCATAAGGAGCAGACAGGTTTTGTCTTATGATGGGACAGAATAGCTCCTTTCTTAATAACAAGGCAGACTTAGTCTTACTAAAAGGAGCAAAGCTTTATTTTTTTTCATTAGAAACTTGGGTTTAGTTCATTTAGCATTAAAAGGGTAGAAGTTTTTTTGTTTCACTATGCAATAAAGATTGGGGCTCATTTTTCATCCAGAATGAGTGGTTCTTTCTGCACCAATGCTTGGCCTTTTTCTCCATACGTATATGTGTGTGGATGTGTGTGTAAATATGTGACTGTGAGAATGCATGCAATCTGAGACCAACCGATATGAGAGGAAATGTATAAATGCACATTCATGAATCTGTATATGAACTCATATGAGTTTATGCATATATGGCTATGTAAAAGTTTTTGCTTCTCAAGCCCCATTCTCTTCTCTTGGTTCAATAGAAGTTTATTGCTCTAAACTTCCCCCTAGGCCCAAAAGAAAGAGGCCTCTGGACAAAAGGGAAAAGGCTGTAGTAATTACTCCTTTACTTTATCTCCTGTTGTTTAAGAATGAAGTGCTAAGTGCCAGAGACTGCAATTTCTGGCCTCAGAGGGTCAGAGAAGATAGGTCAGCTATAGTAGCATAGTAACTTAGACTTAGATAAGTAAACTCTTTATTATTATACAACAACCCTAAATATCTCAGAAGAAAAGTCTTACCCCTGAATTTCATAAGACAAAGTCTTACCTCTCCACTGCCTCAAGAAGAACAAACAAGAAAGAACACCCCTGCTGGGGCTGGCTCCAGGCAGGAAATAGTGGTTCAGAACTTTTTTGATTGTGCCTAACCAATATCTGGTCTACCTTAAGGCCCACACCAGGAGAGGGAACTCAGGTCTGACACTGCCTGGATGTCCATCCACTGGAAGCTGGATAGCCCAGAGACATAGGGGAGAAACAAAAAGGACTACAGCACCTCCACCCCTAACCCCACCCCCAAAATAGAGGAAGCAAATCCTAACTATATTCTACTATACTTATTATATTGGTGTTACGAACGATCATCATCAGACTGCCTCTCTTCTGCATCAGATGGGAGCAGGTACAAAGACATACAGCAAAAAATTATGTAGAGAGAAAAAGAATCTAAATCAGGGCTTTCCTGTGGGCAACTACCCTTAGAGCTGGGGGATCAGATCACTGTGGAAGACTGGAAGGAAAGATTGTAGGAGTCAGGGGGATTCGGGACACCAGGAGAACAAGTCCCACTGAATCAACTAGTCAGGGCTAATACGATCTCACATAGATTGAAGACACAAGAAGGAAACCTGCATGAATCTGTAAAAGGTACTCTGCTACTCTGCATTCATTTTTAAGCTATTATCCTGGCATTTTTTTTTTGTGCGACTCCTAACAATTGTTCGGTGATAGGAGTTCTCTGACTCATTTTTTTGCTCCTGGGACCCTTTTCTACCTACTGGGCTGCCTTTTTCAGACATGAAATGTCTTAGTGTAAAAAAAAAATACTAACATGTTTCATAGAATAACTTTCATTCAAAAATAGGGATGACATGAATCTATAAAGCCACACTGCAGTTATCTTTCCTACAGATGGTACCTCTCTTTCAAACAGTCTCAAAGTTGGTTCCTTAGAACAATTTTAAGATCTTAAAAAAACACAGAAAATTCTCAGAAGCAAAGAAAATGTATTGAATCAAATTGAAAAGACACGCTTGGCCCAGAACTAGACTTTTAGAAAATTCTTTTTGTGAGTAGTCTATATTCTTTTATGGAGACCCTACCCAAAGTACCCTGAGAAGTAGGTGTCGTTGTCAAGGTTTCCTCCCTCCCCCCTTCGGTTAATCTTACTCTATCTCAATAAAATATATACTCATATCCTTATCTAATTATTTATCTCTACAGCAATTTATTCTACATAAATGACAAAATTCAGAATAAGTCTTAGAATACTTTCCAGCAGAAGTTAAGGTGCTAACGTATTTGTGAATATGATGATTAATGGTAATGTTATTTTCTAAATAAAAGCAAATTTAACTTACAAATGTTTTAATTTGAAGGAAAAATAAATAAACATTGGCCTTGAATTTTGCATATCATGAGACACCATAATTTTATCTTAGGATATTGTTAGATTTTACCATAATATCATTTAGCTTTCTTATTTATAAAATATATTGTAATTCATTTAAATCATCACACATTTCAAATACTTATGGCAACTCTGTATTTTAAAAAATTATTGTCACTTTCTTGGGAATATACTGCTAAACATTCATCTGTGTAAATTTATCAGCATTTTTCAGATTAATGTATTTTAAAATGTGCCTTTGTTGGGAATTTAGTCCTACAACAACAAATTATTACAGAAAAAAAAAAAGAAAGAAAGCCTGGAGCAATGTCACTGTGGCTTAATGAGTCTCCTACTTAGGTAAATTGGCATGATCATAAATATTAATTACCTTAAAGAAAGATGCCAAATAGTCATATCTCTTTTTCTGAAAGAATAATGTTTTCTTGTCAACTCTGACTTGAAATACCACATTGGCACTTACATGGGAATATTCTCTAAAGGGAAGGAGATTTCATTTCATCTATATAAAGATTCAAATAAATAGACTTGGGTCTAGAAAGTTATCTTACATTACTAATAGAATTTCTGAAATTAACAGCTTAAATACTGTGAAATATACCAAGGATTGAGAATTTCATTTGAATTTTTTTTTCAGATTATTTTGAGACCATGCTTCTATCTGTAGCCCAGTTGTCCTGGACCTCAGAAGAATTTAATTTGAAATTTTTAAAAACAACCATCCAATGTGTTCTTTTAATTTTCTTTTTAGTCATTAATATTTCCTCTGATTTTTCAATTTATTTTAAGTAAAACATACATAGACAATGTTGTTAAGCACTTAAACATTTTTAAATGCAATATCACAGATAGACACAAGACAAGATTTTTTTTTCAAGTTTTGGTGTTTTAGTTGTAAGTCTAGCCTTGTAAAATTCACTTGTAAAAATGACTTTTATTTCTTCATATGGAGGGATGAGAATGGAACTGTACTCAAGCTTTACAAATGCATGGCATGGGCTCAGTCTGGAATATTTCTATGTAACTATCCCTATGCCTAGGCCTGGAATTACCTAGCTTCCATACAATGGAGTCTTCTGCAAGTGTAGGGACTGAAAGCTTCATCTTCCAGTCTCCTTCTGCTAAACTAGCGCTATGATGTTTCAGCATCCAAGACATATTGTTGAATAACCTCCCACTTCTGGATCTTTTGTAACTGTGCCTGGCTGGTTTAACTCTTTTCTAGCGCAAACTCTTCTCAGAGCTGACTAGGTCAAATTGGCTTCTCTTGGCTTCTGACTGAATTGCTCTGCTGTGAAAAATGGTCTTGAACTCCACAAATTGAATTGCACTGACTGCACTGTCTACAGGAACTGAACAGAATTGAATGGAACTGCAGGAACTGAATTGAATTCAAATGAGCTGTATGGAGCTCAACTGAACTCCATGTAATTCTAACTGTACTGCTATTAAGTAGCCTCTCTTTCCTGACTGTTCTCCTGAAATTTGGGTATATCCTGTCTTTTGATGGGACTCAGTTAACTAGAGCTAGGATGACTCCATAACAGGCTGAAAATGGACAGTTTGAAAGATTAGGCCTGTTTCTGTTTCCCAGAGGTGAGAACCCTTGTCTAGGAACATTAGATCTGTCAACCACAGCAGCAGGCAACCAGTCAGAGGACACCTTGTCATCTGGCCTGTAATAAGAATAGGTAGTTTGATGGCCTTTCCTTCAGTCTCTGCTCCATTCTTTGTCCCTGTATTTCCTTTAGGCAGGTGCAATTCTGGGTTAAAGTTTTGAGAAGGATAGGTGTCCTCATTCCCCAACCAGGGGCCTTGCCTAACCTCTGGATATAGCATCTCCAGGATCTCCCTCCCCTTTGTTGTTATTTTCAACTAATCCCCACCCTGTTCTGTCCCTGGAGCCTCCTGCTTTCCTGGCATCTGGGACTTGCTGGTGGCTATCCTCAGTTCTCCATTGCTACACATGTCTGTTCAAATTCCTGACTCTCTCTATATTATCCCAGTCTCCTCTCATACCTGTTCCTGCCCCCCTTTCTTCTCCTCCTCTCCTCTCTTCCTCCCAAGTCCCCCTCACCATCTACCTCTGATGAGTATTTTGTTCTCCCTTCTAAGAATGACTGGAGCATGAACATTTTGGTCTTGCTCCTTCTTAAGGTACATATGGTCTGTGAATTTTATCTTGAGTATTCTAAGCTTTTGTGCTAATATCCAATTATCAGTGAGTGTATACCATGTGTATTCTTCTGTGACTGGGTTACTTCACTCAGGATGATACTTCCTAGTTTGAGCTATTTGCCTAAGAATTTCATGAAGTCATTTTAGGAGCCATCCCACAATACAGCCACCAACCGCAGACACTATTGCTGATGCCAAGAAGTGTTTGCTGACAGGAGCCTGATATGGATATCTCTTGAGAGGCTCTGCCAGAGTCTTACTGATTTAGATGAGGATCTTTGGAGCTAGCCATCAGACTGAGCATGAGCACCCCAATGGAGGAGTTAGAGAAAGGACTGGAGGAGCTGAAGGGGTTTGTAATCCCACAGGAAGAACAGCAGTATCAAACAACCAGACTCTCCAGAGCTCCCAGGGACTAAATCACCAACCAAGGAGGACACATGGAGGACCCATGGCTCCAGCTGCATATGTAGCAGAATATGGCATTTTCTGGCATCAAAGAAGCACTTGATCCTGTGAAGGCTCAATTCCCCAATGTCACAGAATGCTGAAGGGCAGTGAAGTGCTATTGGGTGGGTGGGAGGGGAACGTCCTCATAGAAGCAGGGCATAGGGATGGGAGGGGGGACTGGGAGAGGAGATAACATTAGAAATGTAAACACATAAAATAACCAATATAAAAGAAAAAGAAGAAGAATAGATACCTAGAACGAATAAGCAAGCACCCAGGGATGTCTTCAGAGCCTAACCAATTTTGGAATTAGTCAGACCCCCTAGAGATAGAACTCAACAATAAAGGTAAAAAGGCACATACCCTTCCTGCAATTTCCCTAACGGACAATGGACCTGGGAGCCCACTTAGGGTCTCTAGTCCCAAATGGGGAAACCCCTGCATGCAGGAAATTCTACTTAATAAACTCTCTTTGCTTTTGTATACTACTTAGGTCTGGGGTATCACTCTTTGGCGATTCTTGGACCCTAACATTTGAGGGCCCTTTGAGATTCTCTGGAAATACCAACTCAAATGACTGAGCTTTTTTTTTTTTTCTTTCCCCACCAATCGTTAAGCTGAAGCACTCCATCTGTGCTTGTATCTCTTTCTGTTTTTCTGTTGTCAATATGGAGGCCGAGAAGGACAGAGAATACATGTATTTCGTCAACCAGCCTGCAACTGAGGAGGATGCTACTGAAAATCTATCTGGAAGAACTTACTAATTCTAATCTGATTTCTGAATCTTCTGTGGGTCTGAGGGACTCCTGTGCACAGGGAGAAAGATAGTTTGCCTGTGACTGTGAGTCTGAGAAAGACTGTCTGCCTGTGACTTTGGGTTTTTGATCCTTCGGTACAAAGGGAGGGAGAACATCTGAGACAGCCTTCTTAATATGCTTTCACTTTCTCAGGAACATTGTTTTGAGTCTGTGTTTTTTTTCCCCTCCAGTATAAATGCTCTTTTGATTCCTAAGATGGGATAAGCACAAAGCACCCTACTGGGTGAATTCATAATGGAGAAAAAAGTTTTCACTGCAGGCAGGACTATGGCACACCCGGATAGGATCGTTGCCATGACTCCAGACCTTACCTTTCCCAGCCCTGCAAAGAACACAGTGTCTTCCCACATTTTCCACTCCATTGCTTTGTCCGCTTGAATGACCAGACTTCCAAAGTGGCCATCTAAGGGCTCATTTAACATGCCTATCTTATTTGCAGTCTGAGACATCATCTTCAGATTCCCTAGGCATGCCAGTCTAAGTTTAGTCTGATTCTTGCTCTGTTTAGTACTTAAAAAGATGAGCCAAACTTATGTGCTTGCCATTCACCTTTAACTCAGTCTTAACTCAACACAGGGATTTCTAAACTAGTGCTGCTCTCAAAAGCTCTGCACCTGCAGCTAGAAGCTGAACACTGCTGGAAAAACCCAACCTCCAGTAATGAATCAACATGACACCAGGCAGGAGTCTGCTTGATCAAGTAAAAGCTGCTCTTAAAGGGACACAAGCAGCTTCTCAGTTTCTCTGCTAAGGAAGCTGACGGTTAGTTCTGCTACAAAACATCTGTGCCATGAGAATTCGATTCAGTAGGAAGCAAGGTGCTCCTCACTTGAAATTACATCTAAAAATAAATAAAGTTTTGTTTGTCTCTTGTAAATATATAGATGTAGTGTGCCTACTGTGTGTTTATTTCTGACAGGTCTTAAACATATATGTTAATATGTTCTTCATATCTTGGTTATAAAATATTAGTTTATAATTTATGATACAGGTTAATAATCTATAATATCAGTAACAGAAATTTGGTTTAGAACAACTCAGGGTTAAAGCTATCCTGGGCAACAACACATGACATGATCCAAACAAAGTTTCTAAAGATGCTTTTCAGTTGGGTTAATATGTTGTTGGGTTAAAAGATAGGACTTAAAAATGTTTCTTTAATGAGGTATTATATCTGCACCTTCATGCACTAATATACAAGAACTTTTATTGCTAGCAGCAAACTTTGTAACATGAAAATAATATACATGATACTGAGTTTAGAAACACTGAATTTTTAAACTGCTTTCAAATTTTTTACAAATTGGTTTTGTCTTCTTAAATTATGGTTACACTGTTAGAACTTGGTTTTGTCTTCTAACTATTATGGTTATGTTCTATGACTTGATTGTTTAAAATGAATACTTTATTTTGATATTGCAAAAGAAACTTAAAATTCTGGTTAAATATATGTAAAACTATGGGGCATTTAAAAATTTATTAAATAATTAAAATGTCTTTGTTGGTGTGATGTTTTCAATAAAAATAGTTTTATTGGACACCAACAGTCAGGTTATAAACCTATGCAGAGAGACAATTTAGTGGAAGAAGCTCAAGCAGTCCCTATGATGATGGCTATAAATCTGATGATAAAAATAGTAGACATGGTAACAAATGGTTTGAAAATAAAACAAAAATGGGCTACAGTTCTTGGAAGGAGAGAAAACGAAGAGTTGTCAGGAAAGCTGCAGGTTAGTTTGAGACAGTCATTCCAAATGCATTAGAAAAAGTGTAAAAATCTGCCACCAGAAAAACAATGATCCATTGTCACAAACCTTACTGCATTTTACATAGGAAGCTGTTTCTGTTCAGGGCTACCATAGTCCCAGTTTGCAAAGGAATAAGTAAATAAAAATAAAATAAAATTAAGACACTATAAGGGTTAAAAAAAATCACTGGCTTTTAGAGTTCACCCCCTCCTTTCAGTTTGCTTGAGTTCTGGCAAGGCTCCAGCAGTCCAAAGAGTAGCAAGCATTCCACCATTTTAATTTTTCTCTGTCCTGATATTGGTTTCAGTTCAAGCTAAATCTTACAGAAAACCCTTTGTTCTGTTATATAAGTCTTCATATGGAGTTTTTTTTGGGGGGGGGTGAAACAGTTTTATTTTACTACTAAAAGAGCTTCAGTTCAAAACTGAATTTTAAGACTTAACAGGGATTGATAGGCTAACAACAGATACAGTTAATTAACTAAACTTTATTTAGTCTCCTGCTTTATGTTTGTAAGGTACAGTTTAGAGCATATAACTAAAAACAAAGATTCTCTCTCAAACCTGCCAGAGATCTGCTGAATTGGGCATCTAATATACTTAAGCTTACACTGATGGACAAAGACTCCTAAATCCTAACAGTGACTCCCCAAGGTCTCAAACAAGAGATGGGCACAATGACCAAGGACACCACCTGAATTGTAGTATAATAACCACTGGGAATAACTGCCCCAATGCTCATCTGCTGCCAGAGCTTGGCCTGAACTGTGGACAGAGGACAATTGGAGAATTGATTGCCACATGTGGCTTTA
The DNA here is from genome assembly GCF_021556685.1 of Rattus norvegicus. Classification (NCBI taxonomy): domain Eukaryota; kingdom Metazoa; phylum Chordata; class Mammalia; order Rodentia; family Muridae; genus Rattus; species Rattus norvegicus. The sequence continues at coordinate 54,713,187 of NC_141554.1, read as the reverse complement.
GACAAGGTGAGATCAGTGTCTCTCATGTTCCTCCTCACAGGAAAAGCCTTTTCATCTTTTGGGCTTGATGTCCAAAGAGTGCTTCTGTGCCATAGAGATTCAGGAGCCAGGAGCAACTGTCTGGATAATGGAATATGTCTCTGTCATTTCAATTTATCTTTCTTCAAGTTCTCTGATTGCATTGACAGCTACTTGTAGCTTAACAGCTAGACAACAGGCAAGTAGCTCCTTATGTCAAAGTAACCCACTACTGTGTTAGTTTATTGGTTAAAACTTACTTTGCAATAACTACTCTCAATTGTAATAACTACTCGTGTCTCTGACTAATAATTAGATGGAAAGAAAAAGGTTTTATGCCTAGGCAAGTTCTGAGTGTTCTAAGCCATATAAGGGTCTGAGGATCCCAAAGCTTAGGTAAGTTCTGAGGGTCTAAAAATTATGTAAGGTATGTAAAGGCAAGTTGTAGAGGTATAAAAAAAGTGATTTAAGGTATCTAAAAATGGAAAATGTTTCAGCTTTGTTTCCCTAATTTGTGTTAAACTTTTAATATTGATCAATATTTGATAAGCTAATAAAAACTGAATGTAAGCAAGGTCAAGAATTTTAATTCCCTTTGGTTGTCTTCTGAATATAGACTTAAAGGTGCTTCTTGCCATGCTAAGAACATCTCTGTTCAATCTGTATATGTCTAATTCTCTAGTCTGAGAAATCTTTAGTCTGAGAAAGCAATGTTCTGTGCCTTTTGACCTAAGCCTATAGTTTTACTAGATCTCAGAGGTATGAGTCTACTTCTGTTGTCTAATAGATATATACCATATAGTTTTTCTAAAGTATGGGTTGCAATTCAAAGGTAAATTGCCAATGTACATTCTTTTGTAAACTAAAGTTGCCAATGTACATTCTTTCGTAAACTAAAGTTCACATAAGGTTCAGGGAATAAAGAATTATAAGACTTGGGTCTGCTTGCCACATATCAAATGGACTCCAGATAAGTACACCCACCTGTACTTAAAATAAGATATTTTCCTTGAGATTTTCTTGTTGTTATTATTGTTATTGTTGTTGTTGTTGGTGGTGGTTTTGTTTAATCTTTTTTTATCTTTATTAACTTGAGTATTTCTTATTTACATTTTGATTGTTATTCCCCTTCCCAGTTTCCGGGCCAACATCCCCCTAGCCCCTCCCCCTCCCCTTCTATATGGGCTTCCCTTCCCCATCCTCTCCCCTTGTTTAATCTTCTTTTACAATCCAGTCATCATTCCTGTTGTGGTCTGCCCAATAGTTCCTTATCCCATCCCCACCCACCCCCAATCTGGTCTTGAGATTTCTTAACTTCTTTCTTTAGTCTATATTTGTCTCAGAAAATTTTACCTGGCTGACTTCCAGGGACCACCTGAGGAGGGAAAACTGCTGACTTCTGACTTGCTGAATGCCTATGATTAACCAGCCCAATCGATATGAAGGTTCCCTGTCTTTCAGTTGTATTGCCTAATCAGATGCTTCTGATAAATACCCCATTGCCCAGCTTTTGACTAGAATTTCAGCCTTCTTGGGCCACTTTGACAACATCCTAATGCCAGCGGGAATCAGCTACAGAGAAAAAAAAATACGATGTCCATTACCCTGCCTTACTGGCTGGGATACTAAGTCAAAAAGGCCCCAGTTTGACAATAATAATTTTTAGGTCTCAACTGACCCCTTGTCTAATGACCTAACCTTGGGAAAAAGAGCTAACTAATGAATGATTTCATTCAGTTTCAAATCAAAGTGGGGAATGAGATGAATGTGTTAACCAGAGGCAGGCTGACTCATGACAGGCTGCCAACTGGTAGTTTGGCAGAGTAGACCTAAATTTCTATTTCCCAGAAATAGGATCCCAGATCTAGGAACCTATGGTCAGCCAATCATAGCAGCGGGCAACCAATCTGAGGACACCTTGTCATCTGGCCTGAAGTAAGAATTGGTAGCTAGAATGAATAAGCAAATCCCCAGGGTGGTCTCGAGACCCTAACCAATAGTAGAATTAGAACCCTAGGGATAGAGCTAACCACTTAAGGTTAAAAAAAAAAGGCATATAGTCTCCTCCTTGGAATTCTCCTGATATTAAAAGCTGGGCTTGTGTGATAACTAAGGTTCTCCATTCCCAAATGGGGAGACCCCTGCATTCAGGAAGTGAATAAATGCTCTTTACTTTTTCAAACTACATAGTCTTGCATATCATTCTTTGGTGTCTTGGACCCTAACACTCTGACTCTGACTAGTCATTCTGTCTGCCTTTCAGTTAGATGTTTGGGATTAATGGTGTGTACTGAAGGCATGTTGTATTAATGGGACTAATGGTCTGTACTAAGGGTATGTCTGTATTCCAGCCAGATCACACAGAACTCAGTCTTTGTAGTTGATCCCTTGCCAGAGGAACCATGTTGCTGGATTAAAATTCCTTTACATAGCCTTTAATAGCTGTAACATCTTTCCATTGACCATTCTTCAGGGGTGTTATAGTTTTTATATTTCTGTAATATATTTTTATAACAAATTATCTATGAAAGACCCCCAGAGTGGGGAGACCCTCACTCAAGTCTCGGGATGACACAACCCGCCAAGAACTCACACAAGACCGTCCTTGCTGTAATCACATGAGGTTTATCGATAGCAACCAGTGCACTGGGGTCGAGACTCGTATCCCACGCAGGGGCAGTGGAGTTCGACCCCGAGAGGCTGGGAGAAGAGGTATTTAAAGGGAGAAACCACAACCAGAGGGGGCAGGGATGGCATCATAGAATAACAGTGAAAAATCACAAGGAAGAACTCTGTCCCCCAAGATTGTTTCCTAGGAGAAGCTGTCTCCTACTTCTCAGATTGTTTAACTTCATGGTCCGCTAGTTCCTAGGAGAAGTTGTTTCCTGCTTCTCAAGATTGTTCTCTAAGATTTTTGGTCAGCTAGTTTCTGGGAGAAAGCTGTTGAGCTGGCCAATGTAATTATCTATTCTATAGCCCTAGGAGAGGCTTCTTGGAACATACAATTCTGGGGCCTAACCTGTTTTTTTTTGTTTTTTGTTTTTTGTTTTTTCTGCTCTAAACTTTGTATCTAGGGGACAACTTTAAAACTTTTATCTTTCAATCTAGTTTTGGTATTTCTGTGGAATTTATACATAATATTTATCTATACATAAAATGAGAAGGGAATATATACATCTTAAACTGAACTATAATAGAAATAACTAGGAGGAAGAAAATATTGAAGAAAAATCTCATCTAAAGTAGATATCAAAAGCAATAGGAAATACTTCACTTATTACTGGGTATCCTATTACCCAAGTGACATTTTCAAAAGCTTAAATTTTTAATTCATATTAACACATACAAAATGTAAGATTGCTGCAGGCTCAGCAGTTAAGATCACTTGAGTACTTGTGGTGGTTTGAATGACAATGGCCCACATAGGCTCATATATTTGAATACTTAGTCCAAAGGTTGTAAACTTTGTGTAGGAAGTTTTCAGTGGTGTGGTATTATTTAAGGAAGTATGGTATTGTTTAAGTTGATGTGTCACTGGAAGGTGGGTTTCAAGATTTCATTTGTCTACTTCTTTCTCTCTCTCCCACTCTCTCCTCTGTCTTTGGATCATAATGTAATGCTCTCATACCTGTCTGCCTTGTGCCACATCATTAATCACATTTGTAAGGGTAATTATTGTTTGAATAGTAATATGGCTTTCTAAAATAATTATAAACTTATTTTTGAGAATAATATTTCATTAAGTTTCAATTATATTAATTTGGTATTCAAAACAAATAAAATAAATGACTTGAATATCCTTATTTCAAAATATTAAAATAGACATAAAACATTGTTGAAAAATATTTTTGAAGAAATTAACTTTGAAAAACATCTATCGGAAGTCCCACACCCGCAGATCCCGGCCCGCAGCAGCTCTCTGCTCCCAGACCCGGTGAGAGAGAGACCCAACCGCCTGGTCAGGTGGGCACTCCTGAGGCTGCAGAGCGGAAGAGACCACCAACACTGCTCACCCCTGCCCACATCCCTGGCCCAAGAGGAAACTGTATAAGGCCTCTGGGCTCCCGTGGGGGAGGGCCCAGGAGCGGCAGGACCCCTGCCAGAGACACCGCCGGACCCTGAAGGAAACAGACCGGATAAACAGTTCTCTGCACCCAAATCCCGTGGGAGGGAGAGCTAAACCTTCAGAGAGGCAGACAAGCCTGGGAAACCAGAAGAGACTGCTCCCTGCACACACATCTCGGACGCCAGAGGAAAAAGCCAAAGACCATCTGGAACCCTGGTGCACTGAAGCTCCCGGAAGGGGCGGCACAGGTCTTCCTGGTTGCTGCCGCTGCAGAGAGCCCCTGGACAGCACCCCACGAGCACACCTGAGCCTCGGGACCACAGGTAAGACCAAATTTTCTGCTGCAAGAAAGCTGCCTGGTGAACTCAAGACACAGGCCCACAGGAACAGCTGAAGACCTGTAGAGAGGAAAAACTACACGCCCGAAAGCAGAACACTCTGTCCCCATAACTGACTGAAAGAGAGGAAAACAGGTCTACAGCACTCCTGACACACAGGCTTATAGGACAGTCTAGCCACTGTCAGAAATAGCAGAACAAAGTAACAGTAGAGATAATCTGATGGCGAGAGGCAAGCGCAGGAACCCAAGCAACAGAAACCAAGACTACATGCCATCATCGGAGCCCAATTCTCCCACCAAAACAAACATGGAATATCCAAACACACCAGAAAAGCAAGATCTAGTTTCAAAATCATATTTGATCATGATGCTGGAGGACTTCAAGAAAGACTTGAACACACTTAGGGAAGCAGAGGAAAACATTAATGAACAAGTAAAAGCCTACAGAGAGGAATCGCAAAAATCCCTGAAAGAATTCCAGGAAAACACAATCAAACAGTTGAAGGAATTAAAAATGGAAATAGAAGCAATCAAGAAAGAACACATGGAAACAACCCTGGATATAGAAAACCAAAAGAAGAGACAAGGAGCTGTAGATACAAGCTTCACCAACAGAATACAAGAGATGGAAGAGAGAATCTCAGGAGCAGAAGATTCCATAGAAATCATTGACTCAACTGTCAAAGATAATGTAAAGCGGAAAAAGCTACTGGTCCAAAACATACAGGAAATCCAGGACTCAAGGAGAAGATCAAACCTAAGGATAATAGGTATAGAAGAGAGTGAAGACTCCCAGCTCAAAGGACCAGTAAATATCTTCAACAAAATCATAGAAGAAAACTTCCCTAACCTAAAAAAAGAGATACCCATAGGCATACAAGAAGCCTACAGAACTCCAAATAGATTGGACCAGAAAAGAAACACCTCCCGTCACATAATAGTCAAAACACCAAACGCACAAAATAAAGAAAGAATATTAAAAGCAGTAAGGGGAAAAGGTCAAGTAACATATAAAGGCAGACCTATCAGAATCACACCAGACTTTTCGCCAGAAACTATGAAGGCCAGAAGATCCTGGAAAGATGTCATACAGACCCTAAGAGAACACAAATGCCAGCCCAGGTTACTGTATCCTGCAAAACTCTCAATTAACATTGATGGAGAAACCAAGATATTCCATGACAAAACCAAATTTACACAATATCTTTCTACAAATCCAGCACTACAAAGGATAATAAATGGTAAAGCCCAACATAAGGAGGCAAGCTATACCCTAGAAGAAGCAAGAAACTAATCGTCTTGGCAACAAAACAAAGAGAATGAAAGCACACAAACATAACCTCACATCCAAATATGAATATGACGGGAAGCAATAATCACTATTCCTTAATATCTCTCAATATCAATGGCCTCAACTCCCCAATAAAAAGACATAGATTAACAAACTGGATACGCAACGAGAACCCTGCATTCTGCTGCCTACAGGAAACACACCTCAGAGACAAAGACAGACACTACCTCAGAGTGAAAGGCTGGAAAACAACTTTCCAAGCAAATGGTCACAAGAAGCAAGCTGGAGTAGCCATTCTAATATCAAATAAAATCAATTTCCAACTAAAAGTCATCAAAAAAGATAAGGAAGGACACTTCATATTCATCAAAGGAAAAATCAACCAAGATGAACTCTCAATCCTAAATATCTATGCCCCAAATACAAGGGCACCTACATACGTAAAAGAAACCTTACTAAAGCTCAAAACACACATTGCACCTCACACAATAATAGTGGGAGATTTCAACACCCCACTCTCATCAATGGACAGATCATGGAAACAGAAATTAAACAGTGATGTAGACAGACTAAGAGAAGTCATGAGCCAAATGGACTTAACGGATATTTATAGAACATTCTATCCTAAAGCAAAAGGATATACCTTCTTCTCAGCTCCTCATGGTACTTTCTCCGAAATTGACCATATAATTGGTCAAAAAACGGGCCTCAACAGGTACAGAAAGATAGAAATAATCCCATGCGTGCTATCGGACCACCACGGCCTAAAACTGGTCTTCAATAACAATAAGGGAAGAATGCCCACATATACGTGGAAATTGAACAATGCTCTACTCAATGATAACCTGCTCAAGGAAGAAATAAAGAAAGAAATTAAAAACTTTTTAGAATTTAATGAAAATGAAGATACAACATACTCAAACTTATGGGACACCATGAAAGCTGTGCTAAGAGGAAAACTCATAGCGCTGAGTGCCTGCAGAAAGAAACAGGAAAGAGCATATGTCAGCAGCTTGACAGCACACCTAAAAGCTCTAGAACAAAAAGAAGCAAATACACCCAGGAGGAGTAGAAGGCAGGAAATAATCAAACTCAGAGCTGAAATCAACCAAGTAGAAACAAAAAGGACCATAGAAAGAATCAACAGAACCAAAAGTTGGTTCTTTGAGAAAATCAACAAGATAGATAAACCCTTAGCCAGACTAACGAGAGGACACAGAGAGTGTGTCCAAATTAACAAAATCAGAAATGAAAAGGGAGACATAACTACAGATTCGGAGGAAATTCAAAAAATCATCAGATCTTACTATAAAAACCTATATTCAACAAAACTTGAAAATCTGCAGGAAATGGACAATTTCCTAGACAGATACCAGGTATTGAAGTTAAATCAGGAACAGATAAACCAGTTAAACAACCCCATAACTCCTAAGGAAATAGAAGCAGTCATTAAAGGTCTCCCAACCAAAAAGAGCCCAGGTCCAGACGGGTTTAGTGCAGAATTCTATCAAACCTTCATAGAAGACCTCATACCAATATTATCCAAACTATTCCACAAAATTGAAACAGATGGAGCCCTACCGAATTCCTTCTACGAAGCCACAATTACTCTTATACCTAAACCACACAAAGACACAACAAAGAAAGAGAACTTCAGACCAATTTCCCTTATGAATATCGACGCAAAAATACTCAATAAAATTCTGGCAAACCGAATTCAAGAGCACATCAAAACAATCATCGACCATGATCAAGTAGGCTTCATCCCAGGCATGCAGGGATGGTTTAATATACGGAAAACCATCAACGTGATCCATTATATAAACAAACTGAAAGAACAGAACCACATGATCATTTCATTAGATGCTGAGAAAGCATTTGACAAAATTCAACACCCCTTCATGATAAAAGTCCTGGAAAGAATAGGAATTCAAGGCCCATACCTAAACATAGTAAAAGCCATATACAGCAAACCAGTTGCTAACATTAAACTAAATGGAGAGAAACTTGAAGCAATCCCACTAAAATCAGGGACTAGACAAGGCTGCCCACTCTCTCCCTACTTATTCAATATAGTTCTTGAAGTTCTAGCCAGAGCAATCAGACAACAAAAGGAGATCAAAGGGATACAGATCGGAAAAGAAGAGGTCAAAATATCACTATTTGCAGATGACATGATAGTATATTTAAGTGATCCCAAAAGTTCCACCAGAGAACTACTAAAGCTGATAAACAACTTCAGCAAAGTGGCTGGGTATAAAATTAACTCAAATAAATCAGTTGCCTTCCTCTATACAAAAGAGAAACAAGCCGAGAAAGAAATTAGGGAAACGACACCCTTCATAATAGACCCAAATAATATAAAGTACCTCGGTGTGACTTTAACCAAGCAAGTAAAAGATCTGTACAATAAGAGCTTCAAGACACTGAGGAAAGAAATTGAAGAAGACCTCAGAAGATGGAAAGATCTCCCATGCTCATGGATTGGCAGGATTAATATGGTAAAAATGGCCATTTTACCAAAAGCAATCTACAGATTCAATGCAATCCCCATCAAAATACCAATCCAATTCTTCAAAGAGTTAGACAGAACAATTTGCAAATTCATCTGGAATAACAAGAAACCCAGGATAGCTAAAGCTATCCTCAACAATAAAAGGACTTCTGGGGGAATCACTATCCCTGAACTCAAGCAGTATTACAGAGCAATAGTGATAAAAACTGCATGGTATTGGTACAGAGACAGACAGATAGACCAATGGAATAGAATTGAAGACCCAGAAATGAACCCACACACCTATGGTCACTTGATTTTTGACAAAGGAGCCAAAACCATCCAATGGAAAAAAGATAGCATTTTCAGCAAATGGTGCTGGTTCAACTGGAGGGCAACATGTAGAAGAATGCAGATCGATCCATCCTTATCACCCTGTACAAAGCTTAAGTCCAAGTGGATCAAGGACCTCCACATCAAACCAGACACACTCAAACTAATAGAAGAAAAACTAGGGAAGCATCTGGAACACATGGGCACTGGAAAAAATTTCCTGAACAAAACACCAATGGCTTATGCTCTAAGATCAAGAATCGACAAATGGGATCTCATAAAACTGCAAAGCTTCTGTAAGGCAAAGGACACTGTGGTTAGGACAAAACGGCAACCAACAGATTGGGAAAAGATCTTTACCAATCCTACAACAGATAGAGGCCTTATATCCAAAATATACAAAGAACTCAAGAAGTTAGACCGCAGGGAAACAAATAACCCTATTAAAAAATGGGGTTCAGAGCTAAACAAAGAATTCACAGCTGAGGAATGCCGAATGGCGGAGAAACACCTAAAGAAATGTTCAACATCTTTAGTCATAAGGGAAATGCAAATCAAAACAACCCTGAGATTTCACCTCACACCAGTGCGATTGGCTAAGATCAAAAACTCAGGTGACAGCAGATGCTGGCGAGGATGTGGAGAAAGAGGAACACTCCTCCATTGTTGGTGGGATTGCAGACTGGTAAAACCATTCTGGAAATCAGTGTGGAGGTTCCTCAGAAAATTGGACATTGAACTGCCTGAGGATCCAGCTATACCTCTCTTGGGCATATACCCAAAAGATGCCTCAACATATAAAAGAGACACATGCTCCACTATGTTCATCGCAGCCTTATTTATAATAGCCAGAAAATGGAAAGAACCCAGATGCCCTTCAACAGAGGAATGGATACAGAAAATGTGGTACATCTACACAATGGAATATTACTCAGCTATCAAAAACAACGAGTTTATGAAATTCGTAGGCAAATGGTTGGAACTGGAAAATATCATCCTGAGTGAGCTAACCCAATCACAGAAAGACATACATGGTATGCACTCATTGATAAGTGGCTATTAGCCCAAATGCTTGAATTACCCTAGATCCCTAGAACAAACGAAACTCAAGACGGATGATCAAAATGTGAATGCTTCACTCCTTCTTTAAATGAGGAAAAAGAATACCCTTGGCAGGGAAGGGAGAGGCAAAGATTAAAACAGAGACTGAAGGAACACCCATTCAGAGCCTGCCCCACATGTGGCCCATACATATACAGCCACCCAATTAGACAAGATGGATGAAGCAAAGAAGTGCAGACCGACAGGAGCCGGATGTAGATCGCTCCTGAGAGACACAGCCAGAATACAGCAAATATAGAGGCGAATGCCAGCAGCAAACCACTGAACTGAGAATAGGTCCCCTATTGAAGGAATCAGAGAAAGAACTGGAAGAGCTTGAAGGGGCTCGAGACCCCAAAAGTACAACAATGCCAAGCAAACAGAGCTTCCAGGGACTAAGCCACTACCTAAAGACTATACATGGACTGACCCTGGACTCTGACCCCATAGGTAGCAATGAATATCCTAGTAAGAGCACCAGTGGAAGGGGAAGCCCTGGGTCCTGCTAAGACTGAACCCCCAGTGAACTAGTCTATGGGGGGAGGGCGGCAATGGGGGGAGGGTTGGGTGGGGAACACCCATAAGGAAGGGGAGGGGGGAGGGGGATGTTTGCCCGGAAACCGGGAAAGGGAATAACACTCGAAATGTATATAAGAAATACTCAAGTTAATAAAAAAAAAATAAAAGAAAAAAAAAAAGAAAAACATCTATCAAAACATTGATATCAATGCAATTTTTGAATAATAATGAAATTATAATTAATAATGAAAAAGCAAAGTACATGTCTTCCTATTGTTCTCTCTTGCTCAGTGTGTACAAATAGTCTGAACAGAAATTTATAGTTCAAAATAATCCACTGATCTTATCAGGGAAATGAAGAAAATAATCTTACATATTTTCAATTGTGCATCTTTACTATAATAGGAAACGCACAGAATATCTCACTCTCTTTAAATTCTGATGAAAATGTGATCAAAATCAGAGGTTAGAAACAAAACAAAATATTTCTTTTTTCTCCATTCCAGAGCCGATTTCTTTCTTTTATCCATCTCTCTCTCTCTCCCATATCCCTGTAATAACAGGATCCCCACCTTTGGATTTCTTTCTGGTAAATTTCTTTCTTCACTAAGACTGGAAAATAAGCTTTCTTATACTTTAAGACAAAAGCAAAGCAATATATAGAATCAATACAAATCTAGGCATAATGCATAAAGACTTTGTTTAATGTAAGATGTGAGAAGTTACTTCCTAAAACAAGTCTTAAAAGTTCTTTTATCCCCTTGGAAGAGAGAGCTCACTGCCCGGAGAGGTGGCCAATCCTGAGACTACAGATCGAGAGAGACCACCAATATTGCCCACCCTTGCCCACATCCCTGGCCCAAGAGGAAACTGTATAGGGCCTCTGGGAACCAGAAGATAGAGGCCTCAAGAGGCAGGTCCCCTGCCCCGTGGTCCAGACACCACCCAGATCTGAAGGGACCCGATCAAAAACTCCCAGGACCCAAATCCTGTGGGAGGGAGAGCTAAACTTTCAGAGGGGCAAACATGCCTGGGAAGCCAAAAGAGACTACACTCTGCCCACATTTCTGACTCCAGAGGAAAACACCTAGCACCATCTATGACCCTGGTGCACTGGGGCCCCCGGAAAAGGCTGTGCAGGCCCTCCTGGTTGCCGCCCTCACAAAGAGCTCAAAGGAGCCGCCCAGAAGCCACTTCAGCCACGGGACCACAGGTAAGTCCAACTTTTCTGCTCCAAGCGACCTGCCTGGTGGACTCAGGACACAGGCCCACAGGAACAGCTGAAGATCAGTAGACAGGAAAGACTACACGTCCGAAAGCAGAACATTCTGTTCCCATAACTGGCTGAAAGAAAACAGGAAACCAGGTCTACAGCACTACTGACACACAGGCCTATAGGACAGTCTAGCCACTCTCAGAAATAGCAGAACAATGTAACACCAGAGACAAGCTGATTGTGAGAAGCAAGCACAGGAACCCAAGCAACAGAAAGCAAGACTACATGGGATCGTCAGAACCCAATTCTCCCACCAAAGCAAACACTGAATATCCAAACACACCAGAAAAGCAAAATCTAGATTTGAAATCACATTTGATCATCATGATGGAGGACTTCAAGACAGACAAAGAACTCCCTTAGAGAAAATCAGGAAAACATAAATAAACAAGTAGAAGCCTATAGAGAGGAATCACAAAAATCCCTGAAAGAATTCCAGGAAAACACAATCGAACAGGTGAAGGAATTAAAAATGGAAATAAAAGCAATAAAGAAACCACAAAGGAAGACAAACCTGGATATAGAAAACTGAAGGAAGAGACAAGGAGCCGTAGATACAAGCATCACCAATAGAATACAGGAGATAGAAGAGAGAAATCCAGCAGCAGAAGATTCCATAGAAATTATTGACACAACTGTCAAAGATAATGTAAAACAGAAAAAGCTGCTGGTCCAAAACACACAGGAAATCCAGGACTCAAGGAGAAGATCAAACCTAAGGATAATAGGTATAGAAGAGAGTGAAGACTCCCAGCTCAAAGGACCAGTAAATATCTTCAACAAAATCATAGAAGAAAATTTCCCTAACCTAAAAAAAGAGATACCCATAGGCATACAAGAAGCCTACAGAACTCCAAATAGATTAGACCAGAAAAGAAACACCTCCCGTCACATAATAGTCAAAACACCAAACGCATAAAACAAAGAAAGAATATTAAAAGCAGTAAGGGAAAAAGGTCAAGTAACATATAAAGGCAGACCTATCAGAATCACACCAGACTTTTCGCCAGAAACTATGAAGGCCAGAAGATCCTGGACTGATGTCATACAGACCCTAAGAGAACACAAATGCCAGCCCAGGTTACTGTGTCCTGCAAAACTCTCAATTAACAGAGATGGAGAAACCAAGATATTCCATGACAAAACCAAATTTACACAATATCTTTCTACAAATCCAGCACTACAAAGGATAATAAATGGTAAAGCCCAACATAAGGAGGCAAGCTATACCCTAGAAGAAGCAAGAAACTAATCGTCTTGGCAACAAAACAAAGAGAAGAAAAGCACACAAACATAACCTCACATGCAAATATGTGGTAATCTACACAATGGAATATTACTCAGCTATCAAAAACAATGACTTTATGAAATTCATAGGCAAATGGTTGGAACTGGAAAATATCATCCTGAGTGAGGTAACCCTATCACATAAAAACACACATAGTATGCACTCATTGGTAAGTGGATATTAGCCCAAAATGCTCAAATTATCCTAGATATACAGAACACTGAAACTCAAGAAGGATGACCAAAATGGAATTGCTTTACTCCTTCTCTAAAAGGGGAACAAGAATACCCTTGGCAGGTAATAGGGAAGCAAGATTTAGAACAGAGGCAGAAGGAACACCCATTCAGAGCCTGCCCCACATTTGGACCATACATATACCGCCCCCAAACTAGATAAGATGGATGAAGCAAAGAATTGCAGGCCAATAGGAACCGGATGTAGATATCTCCTGAGAGACACAGTCAGAAAACATCAAATACATAGGCAAATGCCATCATCAAACCACTGAACTGAGAATGGGACCCTCGTTGAAAGAATCTTAGAAAGGACTGAAAGAGCTTGAAGGGACTTGAGACCCCATATGAACAACAATGCCAACCAACCAGAGCTTCCAGGGACTAAGCCATTCTCCAAAGACTTTACTTGGACTGACCCTGGACTCCAACTGCATATGTAGCAATGAATACCCTAGTAAGAGCACCAGTGGAAGGGGAAGCCCTTGGTCCTGCCAAGACTGAACCCCCAGTGAAAGTGATTGTTGGGGGAAGGGCCGTAATGGGCAGTAATGGGAAGAGGATAGGGAGGGGAACACCCATAGAGAAGGGAAGGGGGAGGGGATATGGGGATGTTGGCCTGGAAAGTGGGAAGTGGAATAACAATTGAAATGTAAATAAGAAATACTCAAGTTAATAAAGATGCAAAAAAAAAATGTTCCTTTTCCGTGGGAAGATTCCAGTACATTTTTATCTCAAATAAAACTCTACCTCATAGAACTTTAGTTGTCAAAGAAGCTTTTTATGATACAAATAAGGATGACTACAGAGATCATAGACATGTAACTGGTAAAAATGCAGAGAATTTTGACTTGCCCAATATCAACTAATTTATAGCATAACCTTTATAACCAAGACTTATGTAACTGTGAAATGGAGAGGGAAGAAAGGTTGAAAGAGCTAGAGTATCAGGATACTTGTTTCAAGATAATGTCTTTTAGATGTGACAGACATATTTGACTCATGAAATTTCAACAGTTGGTTGCCCAAACAAGACATGGACAATGACAACAACTGGTTGATATGCCAACATAGTCTTTCACAGGATTTGAAATTTTAATTTCCTCACACATGTTATGCTATATATATTTATGGAACTTGTTGGAGCAGTTCACTTTGCAAAATGTCTCTTGGAAGCATTTATTCGTTGAATATTATATTTTCCTATTATATATTTTCATATATCAGGAAAAACTCATAGCAGATACATTGTATACAATTTCCCATTATGTGGTTCGTTTTTTACTTTATTGCAAGACTTAATTTCAGTACAAAAATCTCAAATTCTTTTATATCATTTTATTTGTTTTGATTATGATATTTTAATTATATGGATTAATAACATCTGATGTGATATTTTGGTGTATTCCTATAGGTTGAATTAATTCATTCCAATGCTTCTTTGTCCAAATATCCCCTCATTCCGTTCCTAAACCTTAGAAACCAATGTCCCACAGTCCGGTGATCTAAAGATCTGTTCAGGCTCACTTGGCATCTAGTGTGTGTTTCTGTCTTCCTTAGCTTTCTAGGAGAGAAGATGTACCTATGTGTATTTGGTAAATAGTGAACACTGCTGAATTCCATATCCTTGGGCCTATGCTATGGAAGAATCATATTCGATGCTTCAGGAAATCCTCAGCAGCAGTGCCAGTGATCTTGAACTCTTGTTCTAGGACCTAGGTATGATACACACTGAAAAGTGATTCAGTAGGCCAATAAATCTTACTACATAATGTTGAAATTTTCTTTTATGAGGGATTAACATAATTCTCTGAAAAGTAAGGAAAATTATCAGTCTAGCTCAGCTACATTTTGAGCAGAGGAATTTGTGGGTAAGCTATGACAAAAACAGTATCAGTGTAGTAAACTCTTAATAGAAACTGAGTGTGATACCAAGGGAAAAATCTCTTTGAAGCCTACATGAGAATTCACATCTATAAAAAAATCCTCTCAAAAAACACATTTTAAAGCAGAAAAATCTGTGAGGCTTTGAAAGTCTAGTAATAAACCCTCTCCTTGAGTTGTAATTTAAGTTGAATATTGCGGAGAAAAAAAGACTTTGGTGCTGGCTCTACTAATATAATCAATCCCTTAAGGTTTGCATGGTTTCCCCTCTCTTTTCTCATTTGAATAACTATGCAATGTTGAAGAACAAAGCCTTTACATTAATAGACACAAAACTCTACTGAGGAAACCCGGTACATAAAATAGAAAGATTAATACTATGAATAATTCCTCTATATTAAAGCCCTCGGGCTTATGCTGGCTTCATTTATTGACATAAAGTGAAACAATTAACAACAAGAGAAAAATCTAGCATAAAGAACATGGCTTGAGATGTTAGCTTCAGCAGAACAGGTATAATCAATCCACTTTTTCAAACTTATATCTTTGATTTTAAAATGGACTTTTGTATTAGTCCTTTGGTAGGCAGCAGCCTTTTTACAAGTATTTGCATTTGGGTGTCAGGTTACAGTAGAAAGTATCAATTATGGGATGTTGATGGCCACTTTACAGTTATTGACCTAAGTAAAGAATAAACATCAGAATTAGAAATACAGGTAATCTGTGTACAGAAGCTTTCTCAATAAAAACACATGATATTCTGTTTGCTATTCTCCATTTTACAAAGTGTCGAATATATTGGTAGTTATTTTAATTGGTAATGTATAACAACCTTTAAAAAAGAAGGGAAAATAGTTTTGCTTTTGAGCCTTGCCTTTAACTGCTGTAGTGTTTCTCCACTACCCTGATATTCTACCTTAGAGCAATCAGAATGTCTAAGATTAAAAACAAACAAACAAACAAACAAACAACAACAATACAAAACCTCAAGTGAGAGCACATACTAGTGAGGATGTGGAGAAAGGAGGAACATTTCTCCATTGCTGCTGGAATTTCAAAATTGTACATCAACTGAAAATCAATCAGGCAGTTTGTCAGAAAATTGGAAAAAGTTCAACCTGAAGACCCAACTATAATGCTTTTTGGCATATACCCTAAAGATGCTCCATTATATCATATGAACACTTGCTCTACTATGTTCACAGCATCTTTATTCATAATAGCCAGAAACTGGAAGGAACCCAGATGTCGCTCAATTGAACAATGTATGTAAGAAATGTGGTACATTTACACAATGGAATACTATTCAGCTATTAAAAACAAGGACATAGTGAATTTTTCAAGCAAATGGAATTAGAAAATATCATCTAGAGTGCGGTACCCCAGACCCAAAAATTCATACATGGTATATACTCACTGATAATTAGATATTAGCCAAAATTACAGAATTCCCATGATATACACCACAGACAGTAAGAAGTTAAATAAGAAAGAAAATTTAAGTGAGGGTGAATAAATCCCACTTAGAGGAAGGAACAAAATAATCATAGGACACAGAAGGAGGGAGGAACTTGAGAGGAAGAGGGAAGGGAGAGGGGAAAAGGGCAACAGGATGAGGTATTGGGTGAGAAAGAAGAGAAGGCCAGAGAAAATAGAATGAAGGATGGGGACACCAACCCATCTTCAAAATTTTCTATCCAAAATTGTTCCTGTCTAAAAGAAATGCAGGGACAAAAATGGAACAGAGACTGACTTAATGGCTGAATAGTTACCGGCCTAACTTGAGATTGGTCTTGACACTATTACTGATGTTATGTTGTGCTAGGAAACAGGAGCCTAGCATTTCTGTTCTGTTAGAGGCTCTACCAGTACCTGACTGAGACAGATACAGATACTTATAGTTAACCCTTGGACTAGGTTGTGGACTTCTATTGCAGTGGTAGAGAAAGGATTGAAAGGGATGGCAACCTCATAAGAAGACTAAAAGTCAGGTCAACAAATCGGGATGCCTGGGAGCTCCTAGAAACTAAGCCCCCATGCACCAAAGAGCATACCTGAGGCTCCTGAAGCACATGTTGCAGAGAACTGCCTTATCTGGCCTCAGGAGGAAAGAATGTACTTAATTCTGCAGAGAGTTGGTGCCCTAGGAAGTGGAGAAAACTTTGGGTGGGCACCCTATCATACACAAAGGGGAATAGGGAGAGGCTGAAGAACTCTGTCAGGAGTGACTTTAAGGGGGGCAACTTTTGGGGTGTGGCTAAATAATTAATATAAATAGGAAGAGAAAATAAGAACATCTAGTAATTTTTACCTGGTAGATTTTGAAGTGAGTCTCCATTTATAATCATTTATGAAAATTTTTCTGATGAACAAGCCTATTTTATGATAAGGAAAAAAGAAACAACAATAAAGCTATGTCAGGCTGATTTTAGGAGACTTAAGGACAACCATAGGATGATCCATAGAAGTACAGAAATCCATAGACAGAAACAAGAGGCTAAGGGGATAGAGACATCTGTAGTCATTGTTGGTGGAACTATAAACTTATTCAATCAATAAGGAAGTCAATTTGAAGGTGCCTCAAAAAGCAATAGATGTACCAGTTATACCACCCTAGCAAAACACTGTATTAGAATATGTAAAGACATAAATTTGCTCTTTATGAATTTGAAAAAAAAATTCTACAAGAGCTAAATTGATGGCTCACAAGTTATGAGCCCTTACTGTTTTTGCAGAGTACTTGAGTTCAGTTCTCCTTACTCATATGTCAGTTTATAACTATCTATAACTCAACTTCCAGAAGACCCAGTGCCCTTTCTTGGTCTCTGTAAGGACCTAAGCACACATGTTTGTAGGTAAAATATGCATACACATAAAAGAAATTTATGAAATCAGCCCACTCAACAAAATGCGTGAGGAAACTATTTCCAGAGGATGAAAAGCATGGAGCTGTTATTTCACCATGTATCTCTCTGCCTGAATCCTCATTCTTTCTAGAACATGATAATTCATAGTGGTTTTTGTTAAGCAGAGGAAGCAAGAGTTTCAAATTCCAAGATGGTACACATACTGAAGTTTGTCTGTTGATGACAAAGAAAAGGAAATGTGTAAGTGTGTGTGTGTGTGTGTGTGTGTGTGTGTGTGTGTGTGTGTGTGTGTCTGCAACACTATTTAAGCAACAACACAGTTTCATATGTGCAGAATTTTGGGAGCTTTAATAAAAGTCACCTATTGTTTGTTGAGAAACAAGCAGAAATAAAAATGAGTTCATATAATTCTAGCAAACATTGCAGGACCTGGTGAAGAGTGGACATACTTCACTGAATACCCTGGCATAAAGAATTTTCTTGATATCTAAGAAAAATCCTTTTGTAGCATATGCTCTAGATTTTAATATAAAGGCCATGAACAAGATTATAAATTCAAGGTTACAATATTATCAAATTTACAATTCATAAATGTTTAATGTATCCAAGAATCAGTGTAAAAATAACAGTTATATAAGACAATAGTAATTTAACTATGTTAATAAAAGGCAATGCTATTTTTATGAATGATAAATTACACAATGTGACAAATTTGTTCACAATAGACATTCCATAATTCTGTCTTATATGTATAAAAATGAAAACTAAGTAATGAGCTCTATATTCAAGAAATAGAGGAATATCTATCTTTTATCTAGAAAAATAGCTTATAACTGTGTTTAATATTCTGAACTTCTCTCATAGCACAATCATCACCATATATGCACCTGACCATGTTTATTTCATTGACAAGCACAAGCATTATTTGGAAAAGAGCTACATCTGTTCATTACGTAAACATGCATACATATGCACACATACATACAGAAATATATGTGTAATTAAAATTTGAAATTCTGCTGCCCATGCCATGCCAGTGGTTACAAATTTACTGGAATTTATACTACGTTATTTGCTGCATTCCACAAAATATGGTATTTATTCAACAAATTTGAAAGACAAGATCATAACCCCAATTTGAATATTTAATTTAGAAATCTATTACTATTTAATCTTCATAATGGGGATTCTATGTATCTATGTATCTATGTATCTATGTATCTATGTATCTATGTATCTATCTATCTATCTATCTATCTATCTATCTATATATATATATATATGTCTTTCTATCATATGTGTGCTCTGTCTGTATGTACGTCTGAATTCAAGAAGACATCATCAGATCCCTGGGACATGAACTCAGTATTTCTAGAACAAGAGCCACTGCTCTTAACCACTGAGCTGTCTCTCTGGTTTTACTGGGAATCTTAAGTCAATAAGACCAAAAAAAATGACAAAATTACTTCACACTCCTAATTTTATCATCTACAAGTTCCCCAGTAGGGTTCAATTCAGTTGTAATCTTAGTTTTTTAAGTAGATACTATCTCAACTAATTCCTATAATGTTCCAAGCAAATTAGCTCTGTTTAACTTAAGTCTTGCTCTAGATATGAGCTCATTGTCACAGGAGAAGACTTCCTGAATAGAAAACCAATAAGGCAGACCCTAAGTTCAACAATAAGTTCATGGAACCTTATGAAATGGAAAAGCTTCTGTAAGGCAAAAGACACTGTCATTTGGACAAAATGGCAGTCTACACTGCCAACTCCACATGGAATAGAGGACTAATAACCAAATATATATAAAAAACACAAGAAACTGGACATCAAAAAACAAATAGTCCAAATAAATAAAAAAGTATTTTCAATAAAAGAAACTCAAATGACAAAAAATCACTGGAGGAATTGTTCAACATCCTTGGCTATCAGGGAAATGCAAATCAAAATTACTTTCAGATTCGATCTTATACCTGTCAGAATGCCTAAAATAAAACACTCGAGTGAAAACAGATTTTAACGAGGATGTGGAGAAAGAGGAAAATTCCTCCATTGTTGGTGGGATTTCAAGCTGGTATAATCACTCTGGAAAACAGTCTAGAGTTTCCTCAGACAATTGGACATAGTACTAACTGAGGCCCCAG